>NC_135807.1:54495897-54633224 GCF_964213995.1 Mustelus asterias | reverse complement strand
GAGAGTCTGCAACTAGTCGATCCTCTATCATGGGAGAGTCAGCACCTCAGTGCAAAAGACAGGGCTGATTTGCAACCATCTTCAACCAGTAATGCTGAGTGGATGATCCATCTTGGCTCCCTCCCCAGTGTCACAGATGCCATTTCAATTTGATTCACTGCACATAAAATGACTGAAGATACTAGATAGAGCAAAATCTATGGGCGCTAACAGCACCCCAGCAATAATACTGAAGATTTATGCTTCAGAAGTAACTGCGATCCTAGTCAGGCTATTTCAATACAGCTACAATGCTGACATCTACCTGACAATCTGGAAAAGCGCCAAGGTATATCATGTTTACAAAATGCAGGTTAAATCCAACCTGGCTAATTCCCAGCTAATCAGTCTGCTGTCAATCATCAGCACAGTGATGGAAAGTTCATTGACAGTGCTATTGAGTGTCATGGAAATATCAATGACCTGCTCATTGACAATCAGGTTTGTTCTGCCAGGATTATTCAGCTCCTGAACTCATTACAGCCTTGGTCCAATCATGAACAAGGAAAGCCAAATTCAAGATGGAGTGACTGCTCTTGATATCAATGCAGCATGCCTGAGTGGTATCAAGGAACCCTGGCAAAATTGAAGTTGATGGGAAATAGGGAGAAAATTACCCAAGGGTTGGAGTCACATCTAGCACAAAGGAAGATGGGTGTGGTTTCTGATGGTCAGTCATCTCAAGCCCAGGACATTGCTGCACTATTCTCAACCATCTTCAGTTGCGCTTCATCAGTGACTTTACCTCCATTATAAGGCCAGAAGTGAAGATATTTGCTGAAGATTGCACAATGTTCAGCACCATTCATGGCTCCTCAGATATTGAAGCAGTCTGTGCCTATATGCAGCAAGATTGAGACAACATTCAGACTTGGGCTGATTAGTGGCAAGTAACATCTACACTTCACAAGTGCCAGGCAATAACCACCACCAACAAACAAGGTAAAAGCAAATTACTGCAGATACTGGAATCTGAAACTCGAAACACCAGCTCTTTTCTCTCCTTACAGATGCTGCCACACCTGCTGAGATTTACCAACAAACAAGAATCTAACCATCTTCCCTTGACATTTAGTGGCATTACCATCAGTGAATTTCCCCTATCAAGATGCTGGGGTTACCATTGACCAGAAACTTAACTAGACTAACCATATAGATGCTGTGGCTACAAGAACAGGTCAGTGGCTGGGAATTCTGTAGCGAGTAACTCTGCCTGATTCCCCAAAGCCTGTCCACCATCTACAAGGCACAAGTTAGGAGTGTAATGGAATACTCCCTACTTGCCTGGATGTGTGCAGCTCCAACAATACTCAAGAAGCTTGACACCATCCAGGACAAAACAGCCCATTTGATTAGCACACCATCCAACACCTTAAACAGTCACCACCTCACCCCTCCCCTACTTGTGCAGTAACAGCAGTGTGCACTGCATTGCAAATCACCAGTTCTTATGCAAGAGTACCTTGCAAGCACACAGCCTCTACCACTTGGAAGGACAAGGGCAGCAGATGCATGGGAGCACCACCACACACAAGTAACCCTGACATTGGAATCATTTGCTGTTCCTCACTGTAACTGGGTCAAAATCCTGAAACTCCCTTCCTAACAGCACTGTGGGCCTACTACATCAGATGGATTGCAGCAGTTCACCATCCTCTGCTCAAGGGGAGATAAGAATGGGCAAGATATCCCAGATCACATGAAAGAATTTTAAAATGTCAGAACCAAACCTTTATTTTAAAATGAGTTAATGAAAAATCTGCTAAAGTGTTGATTCTTCGATTTATTTTTTCATAATTCTGACATAGACACAGCACTGTCTGACTCTCGGATCTCTTTGCATCTCTACAAATTAATCTGGTCCTAATCAATGTCAGGAGGTGAAAACTTCTCCTAATTATTCCAACACTGAAGCAATTCATTTGCAAAATACATCCAGCCACCATATTAATTATCAACACACGTGCAAAACACTGATCAATTAATCTAAGGGCATGAACTGCATGTTCTGGCAGTCTGCTATGCAAACCTGACAGCTACCAATCAGATTCAGTTGCCAGCTTGCATTGAACTGGTCTCAGCTGCAAGTAAGATTGCAACAGTTGAATTAGGTTTTTGGTTTGTGGGAGATTCAAAGTCCTCCAGAGTGCTGCTCCTGACCAGCAAAGCGATTCTTGCTGGAAACTGTTCATAGTGAATGTTGAGTGTGAGAGAATCAACATCAGTTGTTACCCCATACCTACTCCCCCCACCCACCCCCCCCATCTCCAACCTCTACTCCATAATGAGTCAGTAGGGAGATTTTCAACTTCTCTACCTGGCAGTAACCTGCAAAAGTGAATCCCCTGCCTTTTACTGAGCATTCCCAATCTTTGTTCCATTGATTTTTATGTAATGAATATCAGTCGATATAAAAGGGTTGTTGGGGTGGGGAGGGGAGGGCTGGGATGGTGGAGTGTAACAATCCACTTCAGCAAATTACTAACCAGGTAGCAAAGGTCAAAATTACCTGCAACATCTTCAAATGATTCAGGGAAAATATCAAATTAAGTATAAAATGGAAAAGCAATAATGTATTCTCTGGCTGTGTGTCTTGGAAATCTCTGAGAGTGCATGAAAATTAGAGATTGATTTACAATTTATTTACTTGATCTGAATTGTCATGGATGGGAAACTGCAGCTTTAATTAGAAAATAACCAACCTGTGATTTATTTCTCTGTCTGGCTGCCTTCCTCTAATTTTTCCTGTTGCTGCTGAGGTTTCAATGCTCATTAATGAGGCTGCAAAGCCTGCACTGTGCCAGCATTTAAACTACAGATGTTAATTAATGAAATCAATATAGCAGTACCAGAGTTTGAAGCATAGGATGCACAGTTAACACATTACAACGGGATTTTTGCAGCACAATAGGATGTGTGAATCCCCAAATGGCCGGGTGAATAAATGTATTGTCGCTATGAGTTAGAGGTCGGGAACATCACCACTGTTTCCTGTTTACTTCCCAATTTCAGAAATGAAGCAGAAATGGAGGACTTTACTCTCAGTTAGGAAAAGAACATTCAGTTAGAGTTTCTTGCTGGGAGTGTGTGTACACATGTAGATGATTATATGTACACGGGGAAAAACAAAGATGTGTTTAATAATAGCAACACTGGTGGAGACTCTGAGCTAATTCTTAACTCCCAAAATTGGGTGGATTGGTGTCACTTTGGAAATTGAAATGCAAAGGATCTAGAACAGGAACTGAGCCCATTTCAAACCCAGCACTCTGGTTTAACAAAGGTGGGATAAGGGATGACAATACCCTCTCAACTCTGTGCAGAACCTACCCTCCAGGTTAAAATCCAGTCCACAGGTCCTGGCATTTGCACAGAAAGAGAGAGAGAGCTTTTGAACTTCGGAAACTGGAACTGAAAACAAAACACCAACTTAGAATGGCGGAGGCAAAAGTTGAGGAAAGTGGTGAGGAGGAATTAACTCTTCTTAGTCAAAAGTCTGGTGGGGATCTGTTTAAATATATTCAAGCACTGCAAACGTTTCATGAAAAGGATGTAAATGTCTTCTTTAATTTGAGAAAGTACTAAATATTTAAAACAACCACAGATCCTGTGGGTACTGTTGGTTCAAACAAAGTTGGTAGCAAGAGCTAGTGAGGTGTTTGCATCAGAGGAGGCGTTTAGGGATTATGGTGAGGTGAAAGAAGCTATCTTAAGTGCATATGAACTAGTGCCAGAAGTTTAGAAATCTAAGAAAGGAACCAGGTCACACGTATATAGAATTTGAAAGAATCAAACAAAGTAACTTTGACAGAGTGGATAAGAGCATTGAAAATAGACCAGATGTGCGATGCTCTTAGGGAAAGTTATTTTAGAAGAATTTAAAATTTGCTTCCCAAAGTAGTGAGAACTCATGTGGAAGAGCAAAGTGTTAAAACTGCGAGACGAGCAGAAATAGCAGATGAATTTGAATTAGTTCTTAAATCAATGTTTGATTTTCAACATCAATTTCAATCTGTGAGGGATAGAAACTGGGGAAAAGAGAAGTCCTCAGGAGTTCAAAGCAAAGGGGATCTTGCTGGAGATAGAGAAGCTAGTTTGCCTCAGGTTTAAAAGGAAACATATGACGGTGGAAGAGAAATAAGAAACTTTAGAAGTTTTCATTGTAATGAAGTTGGACACACCAAGTCGCAGTGTTGGTGGCTTAAGAAAAGTACAGATGTGCTGAAACAGGATAAGGGTTTGTTCAGTTGGGAAAGGAAATCATGATTGAAGCTGGAGAGGTGTAAAAGAATGTGCAGCCTGTTCAGAAGTTGGTTGATAAGCAAGCCTCAGATCTTTTTAAAGATTTTATTTGTGTGGGTAAGGTTTACTCATGTGCACAAGGAGGAGTAGGTAAAGAGGTTAAGATCTTAAGGGATACAGGATCAAGTCAATCTTTAATGGGCAGAGTTGAGGAGATATGTAGTTCGGGAGAATTGCCAGAAAAGGTGGAGATATGTGAAATTAGTAGTGAAAAGAGTAGTGTTCCGTTATGTGAGATAAGGTTGGAGAGTACGGTGAAAAGTGGTCCTAAGAGTAATAGAGAAATTATATTTTTCGGGTGTACAGTTCATCCTGAGTAACGATATAACTGGATCACAGTGGGAGTGATGCCTACTGTGGTTGAAAAGCCAGTGGAAAATTAAATAATTGCAGGAAGCATATCCTGGGATGTTTCCCAACTGTGTGGTAACAAGATCATCAAGCCGCACGTTAAGACAGGAGGAGGAGAAGTGAAAGAGTAAAGATAAGGAAACTAAGGTTCAGTTATCAGAAACAATCTTTGACCAGATTGTTGATAAAGAACAACAACAGTTGAAGGATGAAGTGGATTTCTTTAGCTTAGGAAAGTTGGCAGAATTACAACAGGAAGAAGTAACGATAAAGCAATTGTATTAGAAAACATACACAGGAGAGTCTAAGTGTAAACCAAAGTGCCATTACATTAGAAATAATCACCAAAATCTTGTTCCCGTTCACGTTGATGGGATCTTACGGTCCTGCCAATGATGTGCCCCCACCGCAGGTTTCCCAGCAGGGAGGGGTATGTTCAATGGGAAACTCTGTTGACAACAGCGGGGCCGTAAGATCCCACAACCAGGGAGATTGAGCCACCTCCCACCACCAGAAAGCACATTGCGGAGAGGGAGGAAAATCCTGCCATTGTCTTAATGAGGAAGTGGAGACCTTTACAGTGGACAATGGAGAACCTGTGGATGTGGTGTACCTGGATTTCCAGAAGGCATTTGACAAGGTGCCGCACCAAAGACTGCTACATAAAATAAAGGTGCATGGTGTTGCGGGTAATGTATTAGCATGGATAGAGGATTGGTTAACGAACAGAAAACAAAGAGTGGGGGTAAATTGGTGTTTTTCTGGTTGGCGATCAGTGACGAGTGGTGTGCCTCAGGGATCAGTGTTGGGACCGCAATTGTTAATGATTTACATAGATGATTTGGAGTTGGAGACGAACTGTAGTGTGTCAAAATTCGCAGATGACACTCAGATGGGTGGCAGAGCAAAGTGTGCAGAGGACACAAAGTCTGCAAAGGGATATAGATAGTCTAAGTGAGTGGGCGAGGGTCTGCAGATGGAATACAACGTTGGTAAATGTGAGGTCATCCATTTTGGTAGGATTAACAGCAAAATGGGCTATTATTTAAATGGTAAAGAAATTGCAGCATGCTGCTGTGCAGAGGGACCTGGGTGTCCTTGTGCAGGAATCTCAAGCAGCAGGTAATTAAGAAGGCAAATCGAATTTTGCCCTTCATTGCTAGAGGGATGGAGTTTAAAAACAGCGAGGTTATGTTGCAGCTGTATAAGGTGCTGGTGAGGCCACACCTGGAGTACTGTGTACAGTTTTGGTCTCCTTACTTGAGAAAGGATATACTGGCACTGGAGGGGGTGCAGAGGAGATTCACTCGGTTGATTCTGGAGTTGAGAGGGTTGGCTTATGAGGAGAGACTGAGTAGACTGGGGCTTTCCTCATTGGAATTCAGAAGAATGAGGGGAGATCTTATAGAAACATATAAGATTATGAAGGGAATAGATAAGATAGAAGCAGGGAAGTTGTTTCCACTGGCGGGTGAAACTAGAACTAGGGGGCATAGCCTCAAAAATAAGGGGAAGCAGATTTAGGACTGAGTTGAGGAGGAATTTCTTCACACAAAGGGTTGTGAATCTGTGGAATTCTCTGCCCAGTGAAGCAGTTGAGGCTACCTCATTGAATGTTTTTAAGGCAAGGATAGATACATTTTTGAACAGTAAAGGAATTAAGGGTTATGGTGAGTGGGCGGGTAAATGGAGCTGAGTCCACAAAAAGATCAGCCATGATCTTATTGAATGGCAGAGCAGGCTCGAGGGGCCAGATGGCCTACTCCTGCTCCTAGTTCTTATGTTCTTCTGCTCAGGCGGTTGAAAAATGGGCAGAGGTTCCAGTGGGAGGTCATTTAGTAGTAAGGAAAACTCAAGCGAAAATACAAAAACATTTTTATTGCTCTGGATTGCATAAGGATGTGGTTGCATTTCATCATACATGAGACATATGCCAGATAATAGGAAAACCTCAAGCGATAATCAAACCAGCGCCCTTAATACCCATTCCAGCATTCGAGGAACCATTTACTCGCGCCTTAATTGATTGTGTGGAACTCCTGCCAAAAATGAAAAGTGGGAATCAGTATTTCTTGACCATAATGGACGTGTCTACGAGTTTTCCAGAGGCAAATTCATTGCATAATATTACAAATAAGAGGAGTTACTTCAATTTTCTACTAGATATGGACTCTCCAAAGAAATCCAGTCAGACCAAGGATCTAATTTTATGTTGAAGTTATTCAGGGAAGTTATAGATTGCTTAGGAGTGAAACAATTTAAATCAAGTATCATCCAGAATCACAGGGAGCATTAGAACGATGGCATCAAACTTTAAAGATATTACATATCTTTACATATGTAAAGATCATAAAGGCTTATTGTCAAGATTATCCATAGGACTGGGGTAAAGGGATTCCATTGTACTTTTTGCAATTAGGGATGCATGTAGTTATGGTCTTTTGAGCCAAGTTTCCATTCTAGAACCTTCCCGTCTAGCTATAACCTTAACTGGGATCATAACATTTAAATTTTCCATTTAATCTCTCTCCATTAAAGAAATGATAAAATGCATCATAAATGTTTTCCTTGTTAAAATTGCAATGAATTGTAAGATTAATTCTTTATTTTTGCAAACAAAAGGGAATGTTCTGCAAGGTTGCATTGACAAATTAGAAAGGAAAATTCAAAATCTGTGCATTAGTTTTACAATTCACATGCTGTTTTCCATATACAAATACTTAGTTGTTCTAGTCTATCAGATTTGTTAACCCTTTGAAAATATGAGTTAGTTTCTCCATTCGAATAACAAAGTAATTAATGGATTAAGTGTCTGAATGCCAGATTGTAGGCTTTTAATTTTGTGATTTTTGAAAGAGCCTTCCACTTTGTGGGCTAGATTTTCTGACTGTTTCTGCTGGTGGGAATGCCCGGTCCCACCGACAATGAGTCCCCAGCAACGGAGGGTGCGAATAATGGGAAACCCCATTGACAGATGTGGGACCATCACCCACCGATGGCGGGCCACAAAACACACGGTGGGGGGTGGGGGGGGGGTGGGGGGTTGCGGAAAGTCCCCCTTGCAAATTGAATCACTGAACCTCATCAGTTTGGCGGGGACTGACGGCAAGTGATGCTATCCTGGTGCCAGCTTAAAGTGGGAAACAGAAGTCAAGAGGCAGATAAATTTAGGGAGAGAATTCTGGAGTTTAGCTGAAGGCTAGGCTGGCAGTGATGAAGTGATTAAAATTGGAAATGCTCAAGAGGCCAGAATTAGATGAGTACAGACACCCTGGAGGATTGTGAAGCTAGAAGAAATTGCATCGATAGAGATCGAGCAGCAAAGCCATGGAAAGATGTGAAAGCAAGGACGAGAATTTTAAAATTGAAATATTGACTAGAAGCCAATGTAGGTCACTGAGCACTGGGTGGTGAGCGAACAGGATTTGGTGCAAGTTAGAAGGTGGGCAGCAGAGCTTTAAATGATCTCAGGACTATGGAAAATAGAATGTGTTCAGGAAACTGTTGGAACAGTCAAGTCTCAAGATGACAAAGGATTTCAGCGACAGGTGAACCAAGGCAGGGACAATGCTACGGAAATTAATTTGGATTGCCTTACTGAGTTCCCATTGTTCATGCTTTGACGTTGGTGGGAGATTGGTGGAAATCTGAGAAAAAGACTGGAGTGATTGTGATCAACTTGAGAAGGGTTCGCTTTTGAAGAATACCACATTAGTTTAAGCTAATGAAGCCACTTCATTGGTTCACTTTCCTATATTAAGGCTCTTGAGTCCTTGTATTTCTTTTATCATGTGGCTGCACAGCTATAGTTTGATCTCGAGGTTAACAATCCTTCCGATTTTCATAGAATCTTCAGTGCAAAAGAAGGTCATTTGACTCATTCTGTTGTGTTGGCTCTTTGAAGAAGTGATTCGTCCTATTCGCCCAAATTTTCTCCACTTCCCACAAATATTACCTTTTCAAATATATGTCCAATTACCTTTTGAAAGTTAATATTGAATCTGCTTCCACCATCTTTTCAGACACTGTATATTAGATCAGAAGAATTAGTGTTTTTTTAAGATCTCATCATCATCTCCATTTTGGTTTTGATGCCAACTAAATCCTGTTTTCCAGAAGATTTAGACAGGGAGAGTTAAAAAGGACAGAATAACTTGAAATGTTGTTTTTAATCTAAATAATCACATTTTTTCTGATGCTAATACCTTTACATAGTTTAATAATTAAACAATGTGTTCTGGTATAGCTGGGGATCACAGTTGTTGTTTCCAATATAAGATGCGTCAGAGCTCAAGATGTGGCCGTAACCTTTTAAATAACTTTATTAAGTAAGTCATGCAGCGTGCTAGAAAATTATAGAATAGTTCTCATTTTCAATGTCATACGTTTCATTAAAATTCATGAGTGCTGACTCATGTGAGGTACTCTTACGACATATCCTCACAGATTTCTGAAGCATGCCTGGAGTGTCTGTCGCTAACATTCGACACTCATCTGATATTTCATCAGCAAATAAGGTGATGACACCAAAATAAATGGAAAGACAGATAAACTGCATTTAACAGGTGATTGAGGAGCAATTATACAGCATGGTGATACTTCATCACATAACTGAATCCGTTGACAAAGAGGTGGAAAGTAAGTTGCTCCTTGTTATTGACCATGATGTTCTTCCACTGCAGCCCTGTAAACGAAGCCTCTGGTGCTTCTTTGTATTCAGAAGCAATGGAAGTGGGACTGATTTTGTAATCAAAGATACCATGTGATCATTTCAGTTGCCTTAAAAGGGTTGAGATGCCATTTGAAAACACAAAAAAACTTCCCATTGTAAAATATCTGCTCTCGTCAACAAAAATGTTGTGATGGAATGACATTTTGCAAGAATATTTACGAAAAACAGAATCACACCCAAATGTATAGAAGATGTGTTCTGTGTACTCCCAGCATCATTACCTTCACATATTGTTCCTGTGACTAATTGTTGTTAATTGTACCTTTGAGAGCCAATCATTATCCAAGCATGAACAGTGTAATCTATTATGTTGATCACTGCTTAATTTAGAAGCTTCATTTCTTAATGTGTAAAGAAAAGGAGCAGGGCTAAATAAATGTAATTAGACAGAGTGGCTTTTGAAAATTGCAGTACTCCTCAAGAGACATCTCTTAAAGCACATGCAACAAATTGTTGTAAGTTGGTCAGTTTATAACATTAGTTATCAATCCTTATAGCTTTCAGTTCATATCTATAAGTCAATTTGCCTGAAGCTATGTATCACTTTTCAAAACATTTTCTTACAAGAGTTTGGTATGTATGGATTACTTTGATTCTACATATTTCCTGTTTGTTCTCATTTGTAGTCACAGTAAGAAGTCTCACAACATCAGGTTAAATTCCAACATGTTTATTTGGTAGCACAAGCTTTCGGAGCCCTGCCCCATCATCAGGTGAGACTCATTTGTAGTGAAAGTTATCTGGATTTGTTACAGGTCTTGCCACAATTGCAAAACTCTAATCTTTGAACAGAAACAATGGGCCCGATTTTACCATTTTGATTCTAAGTGCTGAATCTGGGAGTGATTCAGATCCGACCTGTAAACCTGTTCTTCGGAGTTCTACGCACTCTGCCTGAAAAAAAATCAGTGATTCTGAATTGCGCTGCAGAAGTCTATGGGCGGGGCTTATCGTGCCAGAAACGCTGCTGCTCTGACCAGCGTCTCCAACGGCGCATGCGCAGTAAAAGAAATTTGAAAAACGCTCCCCTGCCACATCGCTGCCGGGCCAGATAAAGCATTCTGGGAGTGATGGCCCCCACAGACATTACCCCACCCCCATGACATAAATGTCCCCCTTATCCACCCACGGCCCCCACTACCCAGACTGATCACAGCCCCCTGCCCCACTTGCCCCCCACCGATTGCACGCAGCGTGGCAGTGGACAACCCCTTCCCCCCCCCCACACCAGAGAACGATCTGGCCTGCCTCCCCCCCCCCCCCCCCCCCCCCCCAACCAGTGATCCATCTGACCCGCCTCCCTCCCCCCTCCACCAGAGAACGATCTGGCCCACCTCCCTCCTCCTCTCCTCCCCCCACCAGAGAATGATCTGGCCCTTCTCCTCCCATGCATACCAGAGATCCATCTGGCCCACCTCTCTCCTCTCCTCCCCTACCCCCACCAGAGAAGGATCTGGCCCCCGTCCCTCCTGTCCCTCCTCCGCCGCTCCCCCCCCCCACCCCCCCACCCCCACCACCAGGGAACGATCCGGCCTTCCTCCTCCCCAACCCCCCCCCCCCCCCCCCCAACCAGAGATCCACCTGATCCACCTCCCTCCTCCGTCAACACCCCACCGTCAACCCCCCCACCCCCACCCCCCCCCACCCCCCTCCCCCCAACCAATCTGAGTCAGAGAGCCGCTGGAAGCTCTGAACTTACCTCCTCAGAAGCTGGAGCGCCAGAAACAGATTTTTGCGGGCCATGTCTGTTTCACGCCAAATCTGGACTGGCGAACGCGATGGTAAAGGGGGGAATGCTGGTAAGTTTGGACACCCAGCCCAATAAGTCAATTTAAATGCGTGCAAATGCATTTAAATTGACGTCACACCCCTTTTAGGCGCGATGCCGATCACGGCCATTTTGGGCGCTTGGTAAAGGGGGGATGGGTGCGGGAGGCGGTAGCGGATCGCGCTACTCGCCTCACGCCTGACTTTACCAAGTTTTCGCTCCCAAAAACGGGTGCAACTTGTGGGTAAAATCAGGCCCATGGGTGGAAATTTCACCTTCAGTGCGGAGTCCCTGGCGGAGTAGGGGATGGTGAGTGTTTCCCGCCGTTTGAATCAGCGCCACATTGTTCCACCCAGACCTCATTAATTATGCAATTGGATGTTTCCTGAGGCAGGGTGGGCTGAATAACACACTCCACACTATCAGATCCGGGCACAATATTTAAAAGGCACTTGGACAAAAACTTGCCCACCATGTTGCTTGAGGAGATGACCAGAAGATGAGATGGAACTCTGGCACCCAGGTTCAACAATGCCTCCCTGGCTGTCCTCCACAACCAAATGGAGACCAGGAGGAATGTGCTCTTTCCAGCAGATGGGAGTGGTAGGCCGAAGGGGGAGATAAACCCTGCATGGGCGGATGTCTCCACATCAGTGTCCAGTGCCTGTATCAGAGGACTGCCCTACAATGCTGAAAAATATAAATGACCTCACTTATGCTGCCAGGGTATGTGAGAACCAACTGTTCACACTGACCTCAATGAATGGTGCAGTGGCCATGGGTCTCCGTGTATCTGTGAAAGGTGATGCCTTAGATTCCACTGCAGTCCATGCACTTTCCAGGTGGAGAGGTCACTGTGGGTCCCTCAACCCTTCACACAGAGAACTCAAAAGCTGTCTGGAAGGATGGGATGGGGAATAAACAAGTTCAGGTATTGAGGGCACCAGCAAAGACTTGCCTCTCTGAGTCTTATCCTTGTATCTGGATGGGTTCCCTGCTCAGGACTGTGTTGGCCCAGAACTCTTCTGGATAACCTGCAGTGCATCAATCACACGGCACACAATCCAGTGGGTTATTTGTAAGACTGGAAGCATGAGAAAGATACACAAAACCCAATTGTCCTCAACCCCATCTTTTCTCTTTGTGCAGGAAATTTTAAGGCCTAATCATGAGAGGGGGAGAAGATGGGATGGGGAGTCAGCCACAAATTAAACAAAGAACAAAGAAAATTACAGCACAGGAACAGGCCTTTCGGCCCTCCAAGCCTGCACTGACCATGCTGCGCAACTTAACTAAAACCCCCTACGCTTCCGGGGACCATATCCCTCTATTCCCATCTCATTCATGTACTTGTCAAGACGCCCCTTAAAAGTCACTACTGTATCTGCTTCCACTACCTCCCCCAGCAACGAGTTCCAGGCACCCACCACTCTCTGTGTAAAAAATCAGCCTCGTGCATCTTTTTTAAAACTTGCCCCTTGCACCTTAAACCTATGCCCCCTAGTAATTGACTCTTCCATCCTGGGAAAAAGCTTCTGACTATCCACTCTGTTCATGCCTCTCATAATCTTGTAGACTTCTATCAGGTCTCCCCTCAACCTCCGCCGCTCCAGTGAGAACAAACCAAGTTTCTCCAACCTCTCATCATAGCTAATGCCCTCCATACCAGGCAACATCCTGGTAAATCTTTTCTGTACCCTCTCCAAAGCCTCCACATCCTTCTGGTAGTGTGGCGACCAGAATTGAACACTATATTCCAAGTGCGGCCTCACTAAGGTTCGATAAAGCGTCAACATGACTTGCCAATTTTTAAACTCAATCTCCCGGCCGATGAAGGCAAGCATGCTGTATGCCTTCTTGACTACCTTCTCCACCTGCGATGCCACTTTCAGTGACCTGTGTACCTGTACACCCAGATCCCTTTGCCTATCAATACTCTTAAAGGTTCTGCCATTTACTGTATATTTCCTATCTGTATTAGACCTTCCAAGATGCATTACCTCACATTTGTCCGGATTAACCTCCATCTGCCATCTCTCCACCCAAGTCTCCAACTGATCTATATCCTGCTGTATCCTCTGATGGTCCTCATCGCTATCCGCAAATCCACCAACCTTTGTGTCGTCTGCAAACTTACTAATCAATCCAGTTACATTTTCCTCCAAATCATTTATATATATTACAAACAGCAAAGGTCCCAGCACTGATCCCTGAGGAACACCACTTGTCACAGATCCTCCATTCAGAAACGCACCCTTCCATTGCTACCCTCTGTCTTCTTTGACCGAGCCAGTTTTGTATCCACCTGACTGACTCCGAGGAACAGGTATCCCAGCTGACAGGTGGAACAGGACTGATTCATTGGATATGAAGAGATTGGCTTGCGACCTCTATCCAACATGGATCAATGCTTATCATACAAACCACAGGGCCAAGTGTGTCTTCATGTTGGAGGCCGTTCATGCAGTCAGTCATTCTCTCCTCTCTCACTTCCAGGTTCCAACAGGAAAAGGGCAAGACCCGACACTTAGGAAACCCTGTCCAACTCCAACACAATCCTGGAGAGGAGCAAGGACATTGCTAATGAAGAAAGAGCAGTTGTATAGGTGTCACAGCAGACAGCTGCATCCTCCACCAGCCAGAATCACACTTTGGTGGATATTTGATCTAGTTTAGGAAAGGTCTCACATTCTGGTGGTCACTGTATGGACATGTGTCTGCAGGGTCAGCCAAGCTCATTGCCACTTGGAAGACGGCTGGGGAAGAGGCATCTGCAAGATCCATGCTCAACGGCAAGTCTTTGGAATTGGCCTTTCAAAAGATGCTGGAGAGACAGCAAGAGATTGGGGATCATCAAGCAAAGATGTCAGAGGCTCTCAACAGGATGGCACATGAGGTGGAAAACTCTGTCCACCTGCTGGTTGATGAAGTGGTGTGGACCTGTGCATGTACATAGGTCTCCATGAGGAGGGTGGAGGACTCAAGGGTGAACCTTGTCCAGCAGACTCTGCAAGAGATATCTGCAGACTTCAAGTGGGTATGCGAGAGAGAGGCAGGGTGCCTTGACCTCCCTCCAGGGTGCCCCTTCTCCTGAGGGAGTCAGGCAGGGGCCATACTTATAAGTGTTCCTAGATTTTAATTTAGAATATGGAAACTAAAAATGTAATTGGGAAGAAGAGAGGTCAGAACTTCTTGGACAGTGATTTCCCTTCGTTGAGCTAAGGAGAGTTCACATTTTGGGCCATGGAAAATCTAAATGTGTTCAACGTTAGTATTCTTCTGCCTTGCTTCTGTTTTGATGTTTCAATAAAACATTTGTATAATTTCATATTTAAATGTTTTGTTCTAATGTTTGAATATTAGCTAAATTTTGTAAAGTTCAATAAAAAACATTTATTAACGCAAATAATGAAATGAATACAAAACCTTTGGTAACATGTTAACATTTAACTCAGCATTTTACTTCAACAGCTACACTATGGGCCCGATTTTACCAAAGATTTGCACCTGTTTCCGGGCGCGAAATCGTGGTAAAGTCGGGCGTCGGGCCTTTAACGCGATCTGCACCCGAATCCGAGCAGATCGCGGCTTTACCGACACCCGCCTTGGGCGCGGGTCCGGTCCGCGCCCGAATTGGGCGGCCCGACGATTTAAATGCATTAGCATGCATTTAAATCGACTTAATGAACCGCGCGCCCAACTCTACCGCCAAATCCCACTTTACCGTCTTCTGGTCCGTTCCGGATCCGCGCTGTAAGCGACCTGCAGAATAAAAATCCGAAGCGGATTTCTATTCTGCAGGGGAACGTCCGAAGCTCATCCTCTTCGACCATCCTTCGCAGACCTCCCGCTAACCACCCCGGCAGATCCCCCCCCCCCCCCCGATCAGACCCCCCTGGGAGGCAGGCCCCCCTCGGCAGAGCACACCCCCAACCTACCTCGATCGCTGGTCTCCCTCCACCATCCTTCCGACCTGCAGTCCTTCAAGAGCCTGCAGTATCTTCCTGGCCTTCCGCTGGCATCCGCCGGAGGAGGGGGGCGGGCTCAGATGGCTCTCTGGTTGGGAGTGGGGGGGGGGAGGATGGGGGGCAGGATGGACTTGGGAGAATCTTGCAAACTGAAAATAATGTAGCATCTTCTTTGTGCTGCCTAATTATCTATGGGAAAGGTAATTAAATTACAGTGTCCTAGTGAGCAATTAGTGACCTGTATAATACATTTGTGATCTGTAACTGGATTGTTGATGTCCCTGTAGCCATGAGCCAGGTGCTCAAATGTTCAGTGTCATGTGGTAAACTTGGAGGAATTGTCCCCGTGGTGGAACTTGGTTGGAAATAAGATTCAAGGAGATTACTACACCTGGGAAACCAACCATAGTGAAAAGAAGCTTGTATTGGCAACTCTTCTCTCACATTCCATGGCAGATGTGCCCCTACTTATGAATGTGATTTGCATGGGCAATGTTGGGTGCAGCTAATCTGCCTCTGGAGCAGCCTTGGATCCTTTCTTTCATCTTATTTTCATCTGAACATTCAAAATATGGATGGGGGGGATATATATTTTGAAATATTTTCCCAAATTTTTGACTGTCAGGTTTTTAGTTCCTGCAATTATAATTTTGACATTATCTTCCAAAGGGAATTCCTCTAATTCTGTGCAATGTTCAGATGAAAACAAGATGAAAGAAAGGATCCAAGGCTGCATGAAGGGAGGGAGGGGTGGGGAGGAGGAGGGAGAGAGTATGAGGGGGAGGAGAAAGGAAGTTGGGGGTTGGAGGGTTCGAACATAAAAACTGTACATTCTACATGTAGCCTGACTCTTAGACTTGCACCTACGTCTCAGCCTCAAAAGAACTTCAGTTCAGAAGCCAAGCTAAAAGTGTGATGTCACAGCGGTGGTGGAACATAACTCCAGATTTTCAATCTGCACTGGATTCTGCAATACCCCAACAGACAGAGAGTTCACATCAGCTAACAGGAGACTTGCATATGCAGGAATGCACTTTCCTAAAGCATTTGAACTAGCCAAGTTGCATACTTCCCACTGTAAATGTAGAACTCATTTCACTAAGAGGCTTCGAAGGATCAACATTACATCAGGTAGGTTCTTAAAATTGGGATAAACAATTGGACTTTAGCTGAAACTTATTCCAGACACTAACATCCGCCATGTTATATATGAACGTGCTTTTTGCTGGAATTAGTATGTCATGACAAAGTTGTAAAAATTAAAAAAAAACATTTTCTTTCACTTTCTGTACATTACATGTATGTTAAACATCTTTTTAAAACATTTACTAAAAAATGAACCCATCCAAAGAATGTCTGCTGCCTTTACTCGCTGCAGCCAGACCCAAAGAAAGTGTGCAAATAACTAAGTGTAAATATTCACGTATCATCAGCACAGGTGATGGAAGTTAGGGAGATATTGCAGCTCTGCGCTTCAATCCCGGCATCTTTACAAAACCAAATTGGAGGTTTCAACTTGCCGTGCTCCCAGCGCGCAGGTCTATGCGTCAGGACTTCCGTATTGTCCCGACATGCATGTGTGGCACGCAATCAACTTAGGTCAGGATTTGGGCCAGAACTCACGGGCTGTTAATGCACAAAAATTGACATTTTGACCACATTAAATTGAAATGCAACTTTACCATGTGTGGATTTGGAAAGTGGACTTGAAAATAGAACTATGCCTACAAATAACAAAAAAGGACCATTGAACTTAAATGGAACATTATTTTCTCAGTTAAAAACTGGAAACATGAAAAAGAAACACAAGACTTGAGTTAGGATAACACTCTCGTGTATAGATTCTGATAATGCTGTTAAATCTGTTGCCTTTGTTTTGGTTAAATCGTTGTAATTATACAATATAAGATGTGTAATTGAGAAGGGAGATCTATGGGTATGATGTAATAAGTTAGGGTGTTAAGTTTGTGTGAAGTGGATGTAAAGCCAGTGTAAAGAAATTGTCATAATTGTGAAGATTTCTTTCTTTCAAAGAAGGTGTTGGGAGGCAGAGGTAGATTTAAGTGATCTCTATTTGTTTTGTTAAGTGTGACGGTTTTGTGTCTTTAAGAAATTTATTTTTAATCATGTTTCTATGATTTCTCTGTAGTTATAAGCAGGCGCTGAGCTGTCTGCTGTTGTCCTTTTATTGCTGGTTAAATTGTTTAAATGGGGTTTTGTTTATTTTTAATCTGGGCCTAATGCCCTTTCTGGGAGTTTATGACCTTTTGAAGTATTGTGGGAAGATTGATTGACAGGTCAGGTGGGACAGTTTTTTTCCCCTCTCTCAAGAGTTCTTTACTTTCAGTTTTGGTTGCTGGCTATTTTGTTAGTTAGAAGCTGTGTGGAATTCAGACTGATAACAGTGTTCCTGTGACTCCCCCTGCTATTAGAAATTTAACTCTTGGTGGCTAGCTAGCTAATAACTAGAGTGAGTGGTTTACTGTGAACAACTGGAGGACAACAGCAGCTGTATCTCTACCTCGAGGTCTGCTGGAAGTTAAAAGGCTGGGAAGTCTGAGTTTCAATTCTCCAACCAAAGGACTAAGTTCAAAAATCATGTGAGCGTTCATAGTTTCTGGTGTTAAACCTATGGCAGGTATATATTTATGAGGATGTTACTTGTATTGAAACAGTGCATTTAGTTAAGGTTTATACAATATCATGGTTTTTTTCTTGTTTGTAATTGGTAAAAACTATTGCTAGTTTTCTTTCTATACATGTTAACTGTATTCTTAAATAAACTTTGTTTGATAAAAGCTCCCTAGTGGGTCTTTTGAATCAGACCTGAAGTGAAACATCTCTGGGATGATTCTCTCTTCCCACTGAGCTGATTTTTTAGTGCAGTGGGCTGGGAGATTCAAGCAGCGCCCAATGCATGGAATCCATGCTGGATGTCCCACCCCGATAGCATCTCCCAGCACCGGATTTCAGGGGGCGTCAGTTCCACGCCAGAAATCAGTGGGGAGCCACATATATTATTCAAATGATCATTTAAATATAACTTAAATGCCATTAGCGAGCCTGGGACTGAAATCTCCGGGCCCGCTAGCATCATCCCACCCCCCACCCCCCCCAAACCCTACCAGGAGTATTTCACTCCAGCAGGTTTTACAATAGCTCCCCACTTTCGGGAGCTAGCTGCCCGACCCCACTGGAGTGAGAGGGGGGCAATCAGGGCACTCCAGAGGGTCAGGCAACAAAGGGTGGTGCTCCTGTCACTGCCCAAGGGGCAAAGTCCCAATGCCCAGGGGATACCTTGATACTGCCCATCAGGCATGGGGCAGAGTGAAGGACATGGGGCCTAATAGGGATGGGGCTTAATAGAGACAGTGCCTAATAGGGGGGATTGTTGGGGATGGGTGTTCCACTGCCACTCTGCACTTTGGGACTGAGTGGAGGGAAGGAGGCCAGCAATCAGGGATGGGAATCGGGATCGGGGGTGGGGGGGGGGCAGGGGTCAGGGCTGCTGGTGGGGAGGGGGGAGACAAGGGGCATTGATCAGGGCTGTGGGGGGTGGGAGTGATTGAGGCGGGCTGAGGGCGGGGGTGGGGGGGAGGGGGGTGAGTCTGGCATTAACATAAGAACAAGGAGCAAAGTAGGCCATCTGGCCACTCAAGCTTCTCCGCAATTCAATAAGATCATGGTTGATCAGGCTGTGGGGGGGGGTGGGGCAGAGGGTGGAGGGCCAACAATGTGAGGATTGCAGGGCTGGCCAGCAATCAGGAGACTGGCAGACAGGGACCACTGCGCATGTGCCAATCTCGGCACTGACAGATCGGCGCATGCGCAGTAGCCCGCTCAGCGCTATGCTGCGGGCCTCTCGGGTGGGAATAGGCCTCTGATTTTTCACGTGATTTACGCTCATGCCCTCTGGAGTGCACAGAGTGTGGGAGATTCATTTTGAAACTCCCGCTGAAAATACCAACAAGATTTACTCCAGTTTTCACGCAAATTTGGCACTTAGAATTTTTTTGGGACAATCCCAGTCCTAAGCAAGTTCCAAGTACAAAACGTATGGTCAAGGCTGACTTCATGAAAAACCTTGGAGTTTCTGACCTGGATTATAACATAAGTATTAGAAATAAGGTACAGACTTAAGTGGATTTAATTTGGTGTTTCTGTGTAGCAAAGGGAACAACTCTAGTTAGATTCATGTTAAACAATGAAGCTTAGATGCTTGTGATTTTCGGTTTCAGTTCAAAATGTGTTTCTGTTGGGCTGAGGGTTTATGATGGGAAAGTAAATACGAGATTGAAGAATGATTGAACTGTTGCTTAGCAACAAAGGGCCAATTTCAGGGAAAAGACCTTTTGGAGTTCAGCTTTAACCAGAATCCAGAATAGAAGGAGCTTAACAGTGAGAGAGAGAACATCTCTCACAGGTTTGCTGAAAGAAAGATTATGCAGTCTAAAGAACAGCTAGTTAAGGAAACTGGCGAAATGAAGAGAAGTTTCTAGGAAGATTGAAGTTCAATGAACAGAGGAAACTGGAACAGGTTACTGTTCATTGAAGCTACAGACAGAGTTGAGAAGGAGTTGGCTTGTGAAAAGCCAGAAAGCCATCTGAAGTGTTTCTAAGGTTCACGTCACAAAACTAGTGTTAACATTTGTAGAATACAGTCGCCCACAATTGAGGGAAGGTTAAAGAGTAATTTAGTTAGGTATTCACAATTATAAAAGGTTTTGATAAAGTGAGGAGAAATTATTTCCAATGACAGAATAATCAGTAATCAAATGGACACAGATTGAAGATAATTGGTAAAACAAGCAGAGAGAGATGAGGGGAAGTTTCATTTAGTCTATGCAGCAAGTTATTACATTCCAGAATGCCTTGAAAAGACAGTGGAAGCACACTCAACAGTGACTCTCAAAAGAAAATGGAATATGTACTTCAAAAGTAAATGTTTACAGGGCCAGTGAGGGAAGAGCAGAGAAGTGAAACTGATTGTATTGTTCTTTCAATGAACCATGATGGGCATGAT
Source organism: Mustelus asterias (assembly GCF_964213995.1). Classification (NCBI taxonomy): domain Eukaryota; kingdom Metazoa; phylum Chordata; class Chondrichthyes; order Carcharhiniformes; family Triakidae; genus Mustelus; species Mustelus asterias. The sequence continues at coordinate 54,613,041 of NC_135807.1, read as the reverse complement.
GGGTTGAATGGCCATTTCTATGATATATGATTTTTTGATTCTCTGAGATCTGAACAAGAACATGCCACCAGAGGAGGCTGGGTCCAGCACAGGATGAGGTATGGGCAGATTAGAAATGATGAGTTGCCAGAAGACTTCCAGACTCAATATTGAATTCATCAACTTCAGTCCATGAACTCTGCCCACCATCTTGGCTCTATTTAGGTGGGTTAGGCGGATTGTCCATGCTAAATTGCCCCTTCGTGTCAGGGGGACCAGCTAGGGTAAATACATAGGGCTATGGGGATCGGGCCTGGGTGGGATTGTGGTCGGCACAGACTCGATGGGCTGAATGGCCTCCTTCTGCATTGTAGGATCTATGATTCTATTTTTGTTTTTGCCAAGTGCCAACCTGTATCTTATCGACATGATTTTGGTTTCAGAAAGGGCTGTTCATTATTCTGCCGTTAACACCCACTATGGACCAATGCTTTGTTATAACTATTACGTCTCTCTTTGCCTTTTGTTCCATTACACATTTGTATTATTTAGTCTCTCTCACCCTATTACGTCTCCTTGAACTTTCCTTATATGTTCTACCACCACCTTCAACACCTCCCCCCCCCCCACCCCCCTCCACCCCAGCTTGCAACAGCATAAAATCCATCACCTTTCTACCTCCTATCAGTTCCGATGAAGAGTGATATAACCATTGAAACATTAATTGTGTTTTTCTCTCTTCACAAATGCTGTCTGACCTGCTGAACCAGTACTTTCTGTTTCTCTGCAGCGGAGTGCCTGTTTCATTTCCTACAGCTTGCTTGGTTTAATTCAGATGAGGCCCAAACCTGATAATATTGAGTCAAAGAAGTGTGGGTTAGGTTGATTAGCTACGCTAAATTGCCCCTTTGTGCCCAGGATGCGTAAATTAGAAGGATTAGCGGAATAAATATGTGGGGTTACGGGGATAGTGCCTGGGTGGGAATGTTGTTGGTGCAGACTTGATGGGCCGAATGACCTCCTTCTGCACTGTATAGAATCATAGAAGAATCATAGAAACCCTACAGTGCAGAAGGAGGCCATTCGGCCCATCGAGTCTGCACCGACCACAATCTCACCCAGGCCCTACCCCCATATCCCTACATATTTTACCCATTAATCCCTCTAACCTACACATCTCAGGACACTAAGGGGCAATTTTAGCATGGCCAATCGACCTGACCCACACATCTTTGGACTGTGGGCGGAAACCGGAGCACCCGGAGGAAACCCACGCAGACACGAGGAGAATGTGCAAACTCCACACAGACAGTGACCCAAGCCGGGAATCGAACCCAGGTCCCTGGAGCTGTGAAGCAACAGTGCTAACCACTGTGCTACCGTGCCGCCCTGGAGGGATTCTATGTCTCTATGATCCTTGATAAAGACAGTGTGGACCTCACACATGCCTGTTTTGAGAGCAGGTTAAAAATTTCCCCCAGGAATTCCTATTTGTGTTCCATCTGGCTCATCTCAAATAGTTCCGCTTTTGAATTTTTCTGAGGTAAAAGGGAAGTTGCTCTGAGGCGTACTGTGGAAGTGAAGAGAATGAGCAATTTGTAATAATGACACAGCTTACAAGGCTTACAATCAATAAGGGAACGGTAGCATAGTGGTGATCTTCCTGGATTAGTAATCCAGACACCTGGACTAAAGATCTGGAGATATAAGTTAAATCCCATTATAGCAGCTGGGGAACTTAAATTCAATTAATTTAAAAATCTACAATTAAATAGCGAGCATAAAAATACCAGATTGCCATTAAAAACCCATCTAGTTCCCTAATGTCCATTAGGGAAGGAAGCCTATCATGCTTATCTGGTCTGGCCTATATATAGCTTCAAACCCAGAGCAATATGTCAAACTAATCTCTAAAATGATCGAACAAGCCACTGGTTAAGGACAATTAGTGATAGGTAATAAATACTGGCAGTATTTATTTTGAACATAAGTGTGTTGGATCAGATTTCTGATTAGTTCTCTTGGAGGAAGGTTTGTGGTGAAGTTCTCAGGGGGTTGGTGTTGATCTTCCTGATACATAAGAACTCGGAGCAGGAGTAGGCCAGCTGGCCCCTTGAGCCTGCTCCGCCATTCAAGTGCCTTTTAAATGTTGTCAATGTCCCTGCCTCAACCACTTCCTCCATTAGCTCATTCCACATATGTACCACCCTCTGTGTAAAAGAGTTGCTCCTCAGGTTCCCATTAATTCTTTCCCCTCTTAACTTAAATCTAGTTCTTGGTTCCCCAACCATGGGAAAAAGACTGAGTGCATTCACCCTATCCATACCTCTCATGATCTTATACATCTCTATAAGATCACCCCTTAGTCTCCTCTGCTCCAACAAAAAAGGTCCTAGCCTGTCTTAGCCTGTATGATCAGATCCTCCTTTCCAAGGGCCAGAGGGCTGACGAAGAATAATGGAGACAGCAGATAAATGTCTGTAACTGTGTGAACTGTATAGCAATATACTAAAGAGATGAGAATCTGTATTTGCCCACTATTTGGGAATCAGGCTCTTCCACAGGTTTAGTTCTGCTCATTCACAACTATTGATCTATAGCTAGTGAGTACACTCCAAAGATGTGTGGGTTAGGTAAATTGGCCTAGAGTCAGGGGGATTAGCAGTGTAAATATGTGGGGTTACGGGGATAAGGCCTGGGCGGGAATGTGGTCTCGATGGACCAAATGGCCTCCTTCTGTACTGGAGGGATTCTATGATTCTAATGTAGCAGGAAATGAATAAAGACTTGTCAGTCGATAAATCTTTGGATACACGTGTATGGGAGATGCAGGTACATGGAGGCCTGTGCTCAAAGAGGACTCATTTGCATGCTATGGGGACAAAGCCTGGGTGTAGGACTGAACTTAAACTTTTTCAAAGAGTTGGTACTGGGGTGAGAGACCAAGTGATCTGCTGCTGTGTGTAAGATGCTATGATTCACCCACACTGTCAGCTGTGGCTCAGTTGGTAGCACTCGTGCTCTGAGTCACAAAGTTCAAGTTCCACTTGTTAATTAATTAAATAAGTACAAAAATGAAGGGTGACACTTCAGTGTCAGGTGCACTGCGTGGGAGTGCTCACTGTCAGAGGTGCAGTCTTTGGGGTGAGATGTTCAAATGAGGCACCATCTGCCTCCAACAAAAACAGAAAATGCTGGAAAAGCTCAGCGGGTCTGACAGCGTCTGTGGAGAGAGAATGGAGCCAACATTTTGAGTCCGTATGACTCTTCTTCAGAACTTGGGTTGAGGAAGGTTACAATGATGAAGAATTGAGATTTGAAGCTAAAAAGGACAAACAGAATTTCTGTCAGAGAGAAGATCACCATCTGGCTGCTCGGATGTTGTAAAAGATTCCAGGGCAGCATCGTGAAGAAGAGCATGGGAGTGACTCCCGGTGTCCTGGTCAATTTTTATCCCTCATTCAACATCGGAAAACAAATGATCTGCTCATTATCACATTGCTGTATGTGGGAGTTTGGAGTGTACCAATTGGTTGCTGTATTTCCTACATTACTACAGTGACAATACTTCAAAAATATTTCATTGGCTATAAAACACTCCGAGACATCTGGTGGTTGTAAAAAGTGCTGCACGAACGCAAATCTTTTTTATTTATATTTATACGTGTACCCCTGTGGTGTAGCTTTACGAGTAGCTTCATTTGTAGGTGCACTTGGTGCTACTCTTGGTATGTTCCTTCGTCACCTTTATTACACCAGAATTGATTAACTGGTTTGATGGGGGGGGGGACTTTTCAGACAGTGGTTGCTGGAGGTGAAAATGGCAATGCCAGCGTAAAATCTCAGCGCTGAGATCTTGTTCTCAGAATTTCCTCACCCTCGCTGGTAAGGCAATGAGGTGGGAACCGCCATTAAATTAATTAAATAATTTTAAATGTATTTAAAGGGTCTCCCTGCCATATATTCCTCCCAGAGAGGGAACTCCCCCCTTGCCAATGTGACATCACCTCAGCGAGGTTTACAACAGATTCTGCGAAACATGAAACTGTCAAGGGGACCCTGCTGGAGACGCAAAGGTAAGGACAACCTGTGGGAGGAGAGGGACATTTCCAGAAAGTACCAGGGTGGCAGTGCCAGGGCAGCAGTGCCAGTGTGTGGCAATGTTGGGGGCAGTGCCAAGGGCAGGCCCTCCGGTGAGCCCCATTGGGGATTGTTCGTACCTGTCGGGGGAGGTTGCATTGTTGCTTCTGGGGGAGGAGGTCCCCTGTATCCGTGGAAGGTTGGACAGAAGTTTATTTCTATCAAAGAGCCTAGGGGCCCTTTAAAGATGGTGCTTCAATCTCTGTGGAGCAGCAGAGGACCTGGAGAGAAAACACGGCTGTGCAGCTGGAGCGCTATGTGTTAATATTCTCGCTGAAACTGACACTCTGACAAATATCGGGAGATTCTGCAAGCTAGGGTTTTCTGCTTTTTTGCCTCCCAGTACAAGACTGCATCTGTTCATTTCAGCTGATGAGTTTCTGTGCATGGCTCAGCTACTTAATCACTGAGCTCACCACTCAAGTTTGTGATGATCTGAAATTCTGCAACACCAGATGTATCATACGGCAGTTATAGCTACCTCAAAAAAACATTGGCAATTCTTCCCTCTCATCTCATCCTCCATCAACACAAAGAGGCAAATTTCTAATTATTATTAGAAAACTCACAAATGTGGACTTGAGGCCATCTTTTTATTAAACTAAGGCTCCATCTCCTCTCTCAGGGAATGTAAAAGTTCCAGTGACACTATTTAGAAGTAAAGCTAGAGCGTTATCCTTGGTGTACTGAACAATATTTATACATTAATCAACATCACAAGAATGTAATATCTGGCCATTATCATGCTGCTTGTGTGGGAGCTTGCTGTTTGTAAATTGACTGTCATGTTTGCCACATTATAATAGTGATTATATTTCAAAAGTACTTAATTGGCAGTGAAGCATTTTGGTTATCTGGTGGTCAGGAAAAGCTGCAATACATTCTTTTTTTTTCACTTGGTAGACAACAAGACCTAGGACCCTGGGACATGAAAGTTTTACAAGTGGCTTGATAAGACCTGATAGAAACATATTGGCCGGAATTCTACCTGCACACCCGCCCTGATTGCCGTTGCCAAAAAGGAAAATGCTGGAAAATCTCAGCAGGTCTGGCAGCATCCGTAAGGAGAGAAAAGAGCTGACGTTTCGAGTCCAGATGACCCTTTGTCAAAGCTGACAAAGGGTCATCTGGACTCGAAACGTCAGCTCTTTTCTCTCCTTACAGATGCTGCCAGACCTGCTGAGATCTTCCAGCGTTTTCTCTTTTGGTTTCAGATTCCAGCATCCGCAGTAATTTGCTTTTATCCGGCACTCTCCGTTGGCCTCAGGCGGGATCGTATGAAACTCGGGTGGACGTGCCGGTAAAATTCCACCCTTTATCTCCAAATTTGCAGATGATACAAGTTGGGTGGGAGGATGAGCTGTGAGGAGGATGCAGAGATGACTCAACATGATTTGGATAGGTTGAGTGTGTGGGCATCTGCATGGCAGATGCAGGAAAATGTGGATAAATTTGATTTTGATTTCATTTATTATTGTCACATGTATTAGTACACATTGAAAATGATTGTTTCTTGCATACTATACAAAGCATGCCGTTCATAGAGAAAGAAAGGAGAGAGTGCAGAATGTAGTGTTACAGCCATAGCTAGGGCGTAGAGAAAGATCAACTTAGCGCAAGATAGGTCCATTCAAAAGTCTGATGGCAGCAGGGAAGAAACTGTTCTCGAGTCAGTTGGTACGTGACCTCAGACTTTTGTATCTTTTTCCTGACAGAGGAAGGTGGAAGAGAGTATGTCCTGGGTGTGTGGGGTCCTTAATTATGCTGGCTGCTTTTCCAAGGCAGCGGGAAGTGTAGACAGTGTCAATGGATGGGAGACTGGTTTGCGTGATGGACTGGGCTTCGTTCATGACCCTTTGTAGTTTCTTGCAGTCTTGGGCAGAGCAGGAGCCATACCAACCTGTGATACAACCAGAAAGAATGCTTTCTATGGTGCATCTGTAAAAGTTAGTGAGAATCGGAGCTGACATGCCAAATTTCCTTAATGTGAGGTTATCCACTTTGGTAGCAATAATAGGAAGACAGTTTATTGCTTGAATGGGTATAAATTGAGAGAGGTGAATACCCAGCGAGATCTTGGTGTTCTTCTGCATCAATCACTGAAAGTAAGCACACAGGCCAATGTTATGTTGGCCTTCATAGCAAGAGGATTTATGTATAGGAATAAGGGTGCTTTACTGCAATTGTTACTGCAATCTAGGCTGTTGGTGAGGTCACACCTGGAATATTGTGTGCAGTTTTGGTGTCCTTATTTGATGAAGGATGTCTTTGCTGTGGAGGGAGTGCATCTAAGGTTTACCAGGCTGATTCCTGGATGGCAGGTCTGTCATATAAGGAGAGATTAAACTGGTTCGGATTATATTCGTTGGAATTTAGAAGAGTGAGAGGGGATCTCATAGAAACTTATAAAATTCTAACAGGATGAGACGGTAGATTCAGAAAGAATGCTTCTGATGGTGGGGGAGTCCCGAACTAGGGGTCATAGATTGAGAACAAGGGGTAAACATTTTGGGACTGTGGTGAGGAGACATTTCTTCACTCAGAGAGTAGTGAATGTGTGGAATTCACTACCACAGAATGTAGTTGAGGCCAGAACATTGTGTAACTTCAAGAGGGAATTAGATACAGCTCTTGGGGCTAAAGGGATCAAGGGATATGGAGGGGAAGGCAGAATCAGGGTTTTGAATCTGATGATCAGCCATGATCAAAATAGATGGCAAAGCAGTATTGAAGGGCCGAATGGCCTACTCCTGCTTCTATTTTCTAAGTATGTTTCTATGCATACATTCACGCTACTTTCTGGACTGCAGCATGAACTGTACCACAACACCAGTTAGGGATGTGCAATGTTAGTAGCATCTGCTGCCTGCCTTCAGGCCTCAGGCTTTCAATGTAATGTAATAGGCTCAAGAACAACATACTCTGACACTTCTAACCTCCTGCTACTGGGCCCTCAAGCTGCCCAACTGGGAGCCTGAAGGCAAGGAGCTGCTTTAAAAGCTGAACATCTCGAAATGGCGATATGTACTGTTTGTGCTGCAGTCCAGAGGGGAGCGGTAATGTACTCATACATTTAGTGGTGTGTTGTACTGCTTCCACATTTTCCCCAGGCTCGACAAGGCAATATAATAGGCTCAGAGACCAACGCGCTTTGACAGGAAGGCAGGATGGAGGGATAAGTACTTTAAAATACCCTAGGCCTCAAGCATAATTCCACGGGTTTGTTTAACACTAACTCTCCCCCTGCCTGTCCGAAACCTGTTTGGATTTAAAACCAACCCAAGGTTTAATTGCAGCGCATTTAACTGAAAAGGTCCATCTCAGATGGCCAAACATGCAATGAAATTTTGTTGTATACTTAAAAATTTGACAGTAAAATAAAGTCAGAAAGTGTGTTTTCAGGTGTGCTGCCGACACTGTGACCATTAGAAATTGGATTTTTTGTTTCCTTTACAAGGACTGTCGACGCGTTAAAGAGGTTTAGATTTGAAGAATCACGACATAAATGTGTTAGAAAATAATGTGATCAGTGCTTACACTTTAGAAAATAAAATAGTAATCAAGGGAAGTTTAAAGTTTATTTATTAGTCACAAGTAAGGCTTACATTAACACTGCAATGGAGTTACTGTGAAATTCCTTTAGTCACCATGCTGTTTGCGTCAATGTACCTAACCAGAACGTCTTTCAGAATGTGGGAGGAAACCGGAGCACCCGGAGGAAACCCACGCAGACACAGGGAGAACGCGCAAACTCCACATGCAGACAGTGACCCAAGCTGGGAATCAAACCCTGGCGCTGTGAGGCAGCAGTGCTAACCACTGTGCCACCATGCCGCCCACAGCCACACAACAGTTGTTAACGTTTTCAAAGAATGTCGGTTTGATTTTAAAAATATATATTAATATATATTAAAATGTATATTAACAAGGAATCATATTCTGTTGCTTCAGAACAATCCTATCGTTTTCTCCATGGTATCAAAATCCCAAAGGATTTGAACTCAGGGCAGTTTGAGCTCTCGGCATGTGTTACTGAGAGTTTGGAAATATGATTTTAATGGGAGATTTGTGAGCTCGATTGGAATTCGAAACTGCTCAGTGTGTGAAAGCATTTCAGGGATGGAACTCTGGTTCAGGTCAGAATACCCAGGAGTTATCAGCAAAAGTAACAAAAGGTTTTCTCCCCCACTCCCACCAACTGCCATATATCTTTCATTTCAATTATAGTTCTCTGTGGAACTTTAAATATGTTTCGACCATCTGCACGATCACTGGCTTCGCACTTAAACAGATTGCAATAAAGGAGTTTCCCTTTATGAAAATATGTCATTTTGAAATTACATTTTGAAACTGACTTCACCTTGGGGACTTTATTCACCTCGTAATTTTTTCCAATCAAAAGGGATTTGATAAAGTGCCGCCATCAAAAGTTACTGCACAATACAAGAGCTCAGGATGTAGAGGTAACTTATTAGCATGGAGAAAGGGTTTGTTCACTCACGCGAAACTGTCGGGAAAAATGAGTCTTTTTTGGGCTGGCAAACCTTACATTAACACTGCAATACCACAGGGATCAGTGCTGAGGCCCCAAGTATTTACAATCAACATCAATGACTTGGGTGTAGAGACATAATGTATGGTTGTTAAATTTGCCGATGATGCCAGGATAGGTAGGAACGTAAATAAGATGCAAAGAGTCTGCAAAGGGATAGAGATAAGTGAATGTCCAAAATTTGGCAGATAGAACAAAATGTGGGGAAATGTGAATTTGTCCATTTGGCAGGAAGAATAAAAGGGCAGCATATTATTATACGAAGATTGTAGACTTCAATGGTACAGACAGGTCTGGGTGTCCTGATACATGAATCAAAAAGAGTTAGTGTGGAGGTGCAGCCAGTGATTAGGAGATCTTGTGGTGCAATGGATAGCGCCACTGCCACTGAGACAGAAGCTCTGGGTTTGAGTCCCACCCTGGGACATGATTGCCAAGGAAGGTGCATTCATAATATGGTCAAGCCGGTTGAGTGTGTCAACCTGCAAAATCCTTCCAGACATGCCAATGGCTGGCTGTAAGAATGGGAGCGACTCCTGGTCAGCCACACTTAATGTAGAGTGCTGCCCTTCAACCTATAAACCCCTGGTGACAGACTAGTGACCTGTTCCAAGAATAACTAGCTATGGAAATGGAGGGAAGTCTGCCTCAGTGCACCACTAGGTGCAGGAAGAGAACTGGAATTGAAACAGTCAGCAATTCCGAAGGCAAATGGAATGTTGGCATTTATCACAAGGGAAATGGAAGATAAAAATAGGGAAGTTATACTGCAGTTGTACAGGGCACTGGTGAGATCACATCTAGATTTTTAAAATTCACTCTTGGGATGCGAGCTGGTTAGACCAACATTTATTGCCTATCCCTGATTGCCCTTAAGAAGTTGGTGAGTTGCCTTCTTGAATTGCTGCAGTTCATGTGGTGTAGGTACATCCAGAGTGCTGTTAGGGAGGGAGTTCTTGGATTTTGACTCAGCGACAGTGAGGGAATGGCAATATAGTTCCAAATAAGGATGCTGAGTGATTTGGAGCAGATCTTCCAGATTGTGGTATTCCCAGGTATCTGCTGTCCTTGTATTGGTAGGGGCATTGGGTGGCCTATAGGGCATTAGTGGATACATTGGCAGAGGTGGTGGGTTTGGAAGATACTGTCAAAGGATTCTTAGTGAGTTCCTGCGGTGCATCCTGCAAATAATACACACTGCTGCTCCTGTGCGTTGGTAGTGGAGGGAGTAGATGTTTGTGGATGGGGTGCCAATCAAGTGGGCTGCTTTGTGGATGGTGTCAAGCTTCTTGCATGTTGTTGGGGCTGCATTCATCCAGACAAGTGGAGAGTATTTCATCACACTCTTGACTTGTGCCTTGCAGATTGTGGACAGGCTTTAGGGAGTGAGTTACTCTCTGCAGGAATCCTACCCTCTGACCTGCTCTTGTCACAGTATTTATATAGCTAGTCCAGTTCAGTTGCTGGTCAATGACGACACTCAGGATGTTGACATATTGGAATATCTTGTACAGTTTCGATCTCTTTATTCAAAAATGGATAATAATGTGATAAAAATAGTTCAGAGAAGATTCACACAACTCATTCCTGGGATGAAGTTTGAACATGTTTGGTGTATATAGAAGAATGAGATATTGAAACTTGTAGGATGCAATCTTCCTAAAATTGCACAGAGTGTTGGATCAGGTGAGAAAAGCTGTGTGCTTTAGTGGCCATTGCCGAATTTGCACCTGTGGCTAATGGGGCAGCTAGACTGCACACATAGGCCGCGATTCTCCATTGTGACCGGCAACTTTTCTGTTGGGTCATGATGGGAGATGCGCGTCTCCGGCCTTTAACAAGGATTTGCGCATGTGTTGGGAACGCATGTGCATCTCCCAGAGCTGACGAACACTCGCCGGTCAGACCATGCTGGAAACCGCCAGGAAGGCAGGTCAGTCATTTAAATCTTTTTTGCATGTATTTGAAATATGTATATTAGTTAATTATCAGGACCTTTCAGGTTCCGATTGAATCTCCCACCCCGCCAGGAGTACTTCATTCCGGGGGGTTCAGACTAGCTCCCCACATTTGGAGAACTAGCGGGAGACCCCGCCGGAATGAAAGGAGGGCAATCAGGCCCCTACAGGGGGTCAGGCAGCGGGGTGGTGGTGCCCCCTGGGCATGAACATCTGGCAGTGCCAGCCTATTCCTCCGGCACTGCCCCAGGGGCAAAGTGCCCATGCCCAGGGGGCACCTTGGCACTCCCTATCGGGCATCAGGCAGTGCCATGGGGGTGGGGTCTATTGTGGGCAGGGCCTAGGGGTGATCGGTGGCGGTGGGGGATCCCGCTGCCACTTTGCAGACAGGATCGGTCTGGGATAGAGGGAGGGCAGCCATTGGGGCGGGCTGGGGGGAGGGGGGTCTGCCGGGGGGGTCTGCCTCTGGGGGGGGGGTGGGTATGACCACGTGGCGGGGTGTCAGTGGAGGGGGAGTGTCTGCTGGGGTGAAGGGGTGGGGGGACCACCACTCTGGGGGATGGGTGGGGGGCTGGACATCGGGGTGCTCCGGGGCGGGAGGGGTCCGGGCTGGCCAGCAAATGGGGAGATTGACAGATCGGGGCCACTGCACATGTGCAGAGTTCCAGAACTGTCAAACTCCGGTGTGAATAGGCCCCGCCCCCCTGGGTTTTTAATGAGATTCATGACTGGGACCTCTGCAGTGCACAGAGAAGCTGAACTGAGAAAACAGTCGGGATTTAGAACAGTTCTCCCACCAATTCAGCACTTTTGGGAGAATCGCGGCCATTATATCTGAAGGGGATGTTAATAGGGTAGAAACTAGGATGATGCTTCCCTTTGTGGGGGCGACTAAAACGAAGATGAGGAGGAAATATTTCTCTGAGAGGTTGTTAGTTTGTGGAATTCTCTTCACCAGACAGCAGTGGAGGCTGGATCATTGAATTTATTTAAGGCTGACTTTGATGGACAAGGGAATTAAGGAGTATGGGGGAGTGGGGGAGGTGGGGGGAGAGGTTGAATTGAAATCACAATCAGATCGGCCATGATCTTATTAAGTATTGGAGCAAACTGGAAGGGTTGTATGGCTTACTCATCCTCCTAAGTCCGGTGCTCCCACACATGCTTTGGTAATGTTATGATTAGATGAGAAGAAATGGAATGGTTTCATTCTCTCCGCACTCCTAATTTAAACCCAACAGTTTGTTTTTTAAAAGGATATGCTTGTCAATTCACTGAGCGTTTAACTGTTTATCTTCTGTGACCTGGAAATGTTGGTTTCTCAAGTTTTCTTTGAGAAATAGGAAAAAGGATCGAATCATAAATCCCTACAGTGCAGATGAAGGCCATTCGGCCCATCGAATCTGGACCGACCACAATCCCACCCAGGCCCTATCCCCGTAACCCCATACATTTATCTTGCTAATCCCCCTGACACTAAGGGGCAATTTAGCATGGCCAATCAACCTAACCCGCACATCTTTGACTGTGGGAGGAAACTGGAGCACCTGGAGGAAACCCACGCAGACACAGGGAGAAAGTGTAAACTCCACACAGACAGTGACCCAAGGTCGGAATTGAACCTGGGTCCCTGGCATCGTGAGGCAGCAGTGCTAACCATTGTGCCACCATGCCAGTGTATTGTACTGAAGCCGGTTTTCAGAAAAATAATAATCCACACATACACTCGGGTTTGCACATACAAAAATAGATTATAAAGCGGAAAAATGGGTGGGATTATTTGGCCCCATTTTCAGCGGGATTATGGTGGGCTAGATCGGAAAATATAGGGAGAAAGCCAAAGTGTCAAGTCATCTGAAACCATTTTGCAATCGTTTGCTCCACCCATTAATTGTAGACCATTTTCTCCGCCACAGCATTAAAACAATAAATCCCTCACTCCTTATACTCCTTCCCCCCACAATCCCATGCCCTCTACCCAACCCCATATCCACTAATAACCCTCCACCCACTCCCCCATAACTCCCATAGCCTCATGCCAAACTATGGTTCTCCACCCAACCCCACAGTCATTTATAGCTCCAATGTCAGTTTTGTGCCAACCCATGTCCTTGCACCCACTACCCTGAGCCCTTATACCTACTGTGCCAATCACCCAGCATACTATGGACCAATCTCTGAGCCAAGCTGATATTAAATAAAGTTTTAAGTGGCTTTTGAAGTCTTCTTTTTAAACAAAGCACTTTCATTCTTAAAAGCACATTTGATATATTTACATTCTTCAACTATATTAAGTGCTTAATCCCTTATAAAAATAAGGATTGGAATTTATTGTTCCACTTCAAAGAGTCTATAACCTCTTAGAGCTGTCAATCAAATTGTGAACTGTAAGATATCCCACTGTAATAATGGAAGGGTGTCAAATTAGCCAAGCAGCACAAATCCAGTAATGATAGCCCTCATTGGGCAGGAGTCTTAGTGGTTTGACAGTTTTCACAAATTGTCTTGATGGTCATTTTTGACACTTTGGACAGTTCCTTTTGATACCTTGGTAATTCCACACAAAGTTCTCCTTTACAGCTCTCTTGACATTTCCAATGAAATATGTACCTTTTACTCAGATTCATGTCCATTTTTAACAATGCAAAAGGGTACCTTTTCTCTCCTAAAGTGTATCATGGAGCCATATTCAAAGGGCTATCCTACCTATTCAAAGGGCTATCCTACCTCTCCAAAGGACACCCTGCTTCTTCAAATGAGTCCACAAAGTTTAGATCTGCTCCTACTAGGTCTAATCTGCACATGTTGGGCTGGATTCTCCAGCCTTGCTCACAGCTGGGATTCTCTGGTCCTGCTGCAGTGAATGGAGATTTGGCTGAGCGCCAAATTCTCTGTTCTCACTGGCAGCGACGGCCGGGTGTAAATGGCTGGATAACTTGGTCACCATGTTTCCCACTTCCGGCTAAATGAAAATCAGACGTGATTAGAGGCAGCTGCTGTTTCATAGTAGATTCCAGTCAGGATGACAGCAGTTGAAGTTATTCACTTTTCCACTCATTCTCTGTGAGGCCCCAGGAGCATGTCACCTCAATTGCTCCACATGGGGATTGACATCTTAAAGTATGTGATGACTGTAAGGAAAAATTAGTCATTGACTGAAAAATTTAAACAACCATCCTCTGGATTGACAAGTGTGCCCACTGTTACATATGGCTTCCATAACCTTCCAGAGGCAGTGAAAGTGTTATCCCTTAACTGCCTCTGAAGTGGCCTCGCAAGCAATTCAGTTATTCTGAAACTGCCATGATAGACTTCAGCAGTTAATGAAAATAACTCAATGCTACCTGTTGAAGGGCTGTGAGGAATGGACAATAAATGCCGGTCTTGCCAGTGGCACTCATCCTGTAAATGAAAAAAAACCTCTGCCAGCAGAATGATATTAAAATGATTAAATATCTGTTCAGGAGTTGTAAATATCATTTTAACAAACTGGATAAGGTGCAATGGGGCAGCTGCGTTCAGGAGAATTATATGATACTATTGCTGAAATAGTGGATGGAATTTTCCACTCCCACCAGTGGCGGGAATCACAGTGGGTCAGGAATTAAAGTTGGCGTTCTGGAAAATGTCAGATTTCTGCGAACGGGAACTTAATTAGGAATTTTCTTCTCCTGATTTTGATGGCAGGTTAAAGGTGGCTTGAGTTTCCTGCAGATCTATGTTAGGATTTGCATTCATTTGCAATGCTCATTAAAAGGCCCACTCACCAGAATTATATGCACCCACCAAATTAAGCAGATAATTGGAAAAGTCTGTTTCCCAACATCTACAAGTGATGTGTACCTGGCAAGCTTCATCCATGACTCGGAGGTTAGTAGTCACTGCTTTCACCTTCCTTTCAGGCAAGAGCTATGAAATATTGAGTGCCTGTCACACAAGCCATGCCAATGTTGAGCAAGGAGGCACGATCAGTAGTGAGGGGGTTTAGACAGCGACAGGACAAGGGGGAGAGGGATGTGGAACATGAGAGGGGAATGGGGAGAAAGAGGAATACTGAGGAGAAGGGAGGGGGACAGTGGCAGGACTGAGGGAAACATGAAAAGGGAGAGGGCAGATGAAGATACGACTAGCTGGTGTTCAAGGAACAGCGTGAAGTAGTGAAGGACAGTCCTGAGATAAGAGTTATAAAATTGTCCAAGATGAGTCAGAGACAGTCTGGGGCTGATGCCACTCTGTCGGGGGCATATTGTAGAAACTGTCCTGGGACTGAGGCCATGCTGTTCGGAGCGTAGTGAACAGACTATCAAGGGACTTAGGCCACACTGTCAGAAGTACATTGAAGAGACTATCGTAGGGCTGTGTTAGAAGGCTCTGCAAGGCACTCATGTCTTGGTCCTGAATGTGGGCAGGGCACAGTCACTCTAGTCAGTGACAGTCATGCACATTATGGTCTGCAGCATGTAGACAGTCACCAATGGCATTCAGTCCCAAAGGTTCAACTCATGGTACTGTGAGCCAGATGGCACAGTCATGGTCAAGGGAAACATCGGGATCTCTGTATGTTGGTAGCTGAACAGTTATGGGGGGGTATTGGATAGTTAATAAGGTGCATGTGGCTTTGAGAAAGTTGGGGCGTCTGTTTGCCAAGGGTATGAGGACATCAGTATTTCGGTCTCAGGGGGAGTACAGAAGTATCCACATGGATAATATTACAGTCAAGGGTAACAGTTAGAGGCTGGATCATGACAGGAGGAATGAGAATGAGGAGGCAGTGAGTATGGGAGAGAATGGGAGGATTGGTGGGTGACTGGGGGAGGTTGGAAGCTGGTCTGAAAGTCAGCAGTATGATTTTTGCCTTCACCTAAGAACAACGCAATTTGAAAACAAGCTAGAAAAAAAAACAAGAGAGGAGTTGCTGAACATGAGGAAAGAGTTCAGCACATCAATTCTAGGCCAATTGAAGGGACGCCCTGTAACTGTCCTGTTCAAATGATGGAGAGCATGGCTCAACTGAATGCTGGACTCTAGGGTCTAATCCACAATGAATGAGCTTGGCTCCTTTACTAATGGTGCACATTGGGGCAAGTATCCATTAGGTTAGTTGCTGCAGTGGTCTTAATTGGCATCTGATCCTTACAGAGGCATGTCAGAATAGGTGTAGGCATAAAAAAAATCAATGGCCACAGCTGCTGTGCAGAGGCAGATTCACTGTGATCTCAGGTTGCCTGTAAGTGCAGGGTGTCATCGACTGCACTCAGAGCCTTGAGAGCTCCGTGGTAGCAGTGTGTGAAATTCATTAATAGAAAAGCATTTTGCTCTCTGAATGTTCAGCTCATTTGTAATCACAGAGCAGATCCAGTATGTTTGTGCTAGGTACCCAGAGAGCCCTCAACTTGTATATCTTGAGTCATTCCCAGATGCCAGAGATATTTGAGTGTTGACTCCTCAGTGATGTCCCAAGAAGACATTCCAAATGACACCCATTCATGCTGCACATTCTGCCAGAATGGCAGCTGAACAGTTATGGGGGGGGTATTGGATAGTTAATAAGGTGCATGTGGCTTTGAGAAAGTTGGGGCGTCTGTTTGCCAAGGGTATGAGGACATCAGTTTTTCGGTCTCGGGGAGTACAGAAGTATCCACATGGATAATATTACAGTCAAGGGTAACAGTTAGAGGCTGGATCATGACAGGAGGAATGAGAATGAGGAGGCAGTGAGTATGGGAGAGAATGGGAGGATTGGTGGGTGACTGGGGGAGGTTGGAAGCTGGTCTGAAAGTCAGCAGTACGATTTTTGCCTTCACCTAAGAACAACGCAATTTGAAAACAAGCTAGAAAAAAAAACACGAGAGGAGTTGCTGAACATGGGGAAAGAGTTCAGCACATCAATTCTAGGCCAATTGAAGGGACTGGTCAGGCAAGGCTCTCCACTCCTCACCACAGAGAGTGTCACAGATCATCATTGTTTGCTATGCCCTGCACAACCTAGCACTGCAAAGGAGGAATGTGTTGACAGGAAAATGCTCCATTTTACTTTCAAACAATCAATCTAAAATTGATAAATGACTGAAATTTTAAAAAATTGTTTAAGACAAATTTGTGGACTTGGTGAACATTTTGAAATTGCAATTACATCATGGCAAAAAAAAATGCAACCATTTAGTGTTTGTTTGTTTGTTAACTTGCCTGTAAAATGTTGTAAATCCCTGCAGGTTATTTTCTGGTCTGGGCTTACTCACTTTTCAGGAGTGTCAGGCTCAGTTGAAATTACTTGGTCCATTTTGCTGTTTCCTTCTGCTGATGTCTTTAAGCATAAAGTTTAATAAACAACACCACATTTTAGAGACAGGGATGGCAACAATTTCATTGGATAACATTCCGGCAATAGAAAAAAAAGAGTGCAATACTAACAGCCAGAGAAACCACTATTAGGAGTAATGAGGACAATGGAGGGTGTTTATGTAAAATAGCAACTCACATTTGTATTTTTCATGAAATAAACTTGCTCAAATTACTTCACACAGGAGAGAGGTAGATCAAGCAGTGGAGCAGTTAGGAGAGTTGGCTAAAAGTACAGTCAATAGGATAGATTTTGATGAGGTTTTTCAAAATGAGGATCAAGTAGCAAGATTGAGGAAAGGAATTTCAGATAATGGGGAACAGAATGGCTGAAACATCCATCACCAAGTGAGGAAAATGTGGGGGTCACAAATACACAATAGCTCAGAGTCGACAGTACATAGAATACAACTGGGATGTAGCACTGGAGGACATTACTGAGGAAAATTGGGGCAAGACTATGGAGGGATTTGTACGTTTTTTTTCCTATTCATTCATGGGATATGGGCGTCACTGGGCCAACATTTATTGCCCATTCCTAATTGCCCCTGAACTGAGTGCCTTGCTAGACCATTTCAGTGTGCACTTTTAACAATCAACCACATTGCTGGCCAAATGGACATTAGTGAACAAGATGGGTTTTTGCAACAATGATTTCATGATTGTCATTAGACCTTTAATCCCAGATTTTTATCGGATTCAAATTTCTCATGGAGGGATTCAAACCCAGACCCAACCTTGGGTCCCTGGATTACTACTCCAATAACAATACCACTACACCATCACCTCCCCCAAAGAGGACAGGCTTTGAATTTGGTGTATTGCATGCATTTTCTGTTTTTATTTCACAACTATGTTGCCCATTTAAGAGGAAATTGGCAACTTTGACCACTGTCAAGCACTACTTAATAGAAAAAGTTCCATCTATACTCTTTCAACAATATTCTCTTGTCCAACATCAAATGATCACCTACTGCAGAGGTTTAAGAACAAAGAAAAGTACAACACAGGAACAGGCCCTTTGGCCCTCCAAGCCTGTGCTAATCATGATGCCCTAACTAAACTAAAGAAAAAAATCCTGCTGCCCTTACTCGGTCTGTATCCCTCTATTCCCTCACTATTCATGTAACCATCCAGATGCCTCTTAAATGTTTCAATTTTTCCAGTTCCTAAACTAACATTCCCTATGGCCTATTTAGCAGACTCTGCCAATTTGAGGAACAGTTTGGTACCATAGGTTTGCATTAGGGCTAGCTGGGACTGGAGCGGAGTCTGTTGAGACACATTTCACAACTCATAACAGAGGAAAGAGAATCCATCCGATTTGTCAATATAGCAGCAGTCATTGCACCCCTAAAGGAATGTATCCAGTATCGTTCCTCACCTTAAGCACCAGGGTGGTAATTTAGTGAACTGGATAGCCCAGCCTTTGCGTAACATGTCCTATTTTCATTCCATTGAAATGTTTTTGTTAGCTTTCATGTGCAATGAATGGCAGTTTTCTGAACTGTTTTTGTATTACAGTCGTGAATGCTATCTCTTCACACGAAAACAGGTGTTAATTCTGCAGAGTTGACAAAGCGTGGGTGTAGTCAGTACTCTGGCAGCTGCTATAAATTATAAGTGTTAGGAAATTTCATTAGACTATAATTGCAATCCTCAGCTCTTTCATGGTAAACACACAGTCATATGTTAGAACTTATGTGAAGCCACACTGCAAATAGAATTTCAGCAGATGAGAGGATAGACAATAAAAATTCATTGAAGTTCATCTTCAGTCTGTTTTCCAACCGTTGATTGTAGTCCAGATTCATAGCATTTCTGCTTTACTGAATTTCAGGATTAACACTGATTTGAGGCAACTGAACACAACTGCCTAAATAATTATCCACTAACTTATTTCTGTTTTATAGCTGTTAAATATTCAGTGTTGTGTTTTTTTTATAAGTCTTGCACAAAATGGGAGAAGGGAAAGGTAGTGAATCTTTAAATAGGTTAGGTAGCATTAGATGCACTTCCCTTACGCATTTCAGTAACACAGCTATTCTCAGCATAACCATGCTGATTTGTGAAGTCGTTTGAGCATTTGTGTCTGCTTGATCCAGGGATACAAGTATAGTGACGTGTTTCAGGCACAAGCATGCCATTTGTGTCATCCCAAGACCCATTAGATTGTAGGAAAGTGAAGCAGATGCTTGGGCTTAAAACAAATAGAATTTTCCTTTGTTTTTGTACAAGTCAAAATGTTTTTCACCCTGACCTGGGGCTCTGAATTATGTTGTTTTAAATTGCATGTTCCAAAATCTAGCTTTTGTTCCTCACTCTCTAATTTTTTTTTTAAATGGTTGTTTGAAACTGCTCAAAAGAGAATTGCAAACAGTTAACTTAGAGCTGGTCAAAGAATAGATTTGAAACTGACACCAGGAAAGGAGTCACTCTTCTACTATTCCAACATCCTGTCAAGCAACTTGCACAGGAGTCTGATGACCTCACGACTACTGAACTCACTGCCAGTCTAATTTGGGATCAGTGAGTGTGGCTTTTGATGGGCTGCCGAGCTGCTTAAAATGTCAACCATGTTTACTGAAAGGAAAGTTCACCTACTTGTGGTTCTCATGGTTTGTAGGCATAAACTGCAGGAGTTAAGATTTTTATTGAATTTTTATCATCAGCGTAGCAAGTCTCAGATCTCAAGCCAAGATCCAATCTGTCAAGCACTCAATTTCATGATGGGCTTGGCAAGAGGTACCTGCCCCAAACGTAACAACAGCAAAAAATAGTGCACATACCTCAACCATCATGGTGCCAAAAACAAAGCCTGCAAAAGGCAACTACACACTTCTATTTCTTTTTTATGAATAGACCTCTGAAGGTTTTTTCTCCAATTTATTTCATTATTTTGACACAATGTAAAACAATTTTATCTTCAACAGTTTTGCTTGTGATTAGCAGTTGATGCTGCCGGGTAGAACAAGTTAATTAGGACAAATTAGTAAAACCATTGAGTCTCTGCCTTGCTTTCTAGCTCTCGAATGTTAGCAGAGATATGAACAACTTGAAGCATCCACCAGGAGATCCATTTTTCACTTAAGAGCCAGATTAGCTATAATGCCATTAGTGACACCACCTATATGGGTGAGATTTGGCAATCAAGACTGGATTGAACTAATACTAGTTTTCGATTTAATTAAACTTTTACTGCCCATTCTGAAATTCATAAAGAAAGATATCATCACCAGACAAACCAAAAATAACAGCCACAAGTTTCACGATCATCATTATGAATGTGCTGATATCATTATTTCACAAAACAAACTGACGAAAAACAAAAAGAAATAAAATTAATTGATGAAAAATCCCATTTTAATCACACGACATTAGAGGTATAATAGGTCCACCTTTTAAACGTACAGCAGTTCGACATTTCAAATGTACTGCAGGTCCACATCTTAAATACAGAACAGGTCCACACTGTTAAACATGCAGCATCTCCACAGCATTAAATGGACATCACATGCACAAGGTGAGACATGCAGCAGATTCCCATTCACAATGTTAAATGCTGAAGTTCCAAGTTTGCGTAGCAGGCAGGTTGAATTCTGAACAATTTTGACATCACCATTGATATGGATTTGAGAAACAATGCAAAAATGGAGACTTTTGAGCTGAAAGATAACATCATAAGAAGTAGTAACAGGAATAGACCATACAGCCCATCGAGCCTGCTCCACCATTCAATATGATCATGGCTAATCATTGGCTTCAACTCCACTTTCCACCCATTCCCCATATCCATTGATTTCCTAAGAAACAAAAAAATTATCTATTCCAGTCTTAAATGTATTTCATGATGGTGTAGCCCTAACCCTCTAAAGTAGAGGATTCCAAAGTTTCACAACTCTGAGTGAAGAAATTCAGCCTCATCTCAGAACTAAAAGTCCTTTATCCTGAAACTGTACACCCTTGGGACCATAAGATGCAGGAACAGAAGTAGACCGATCAGCCCATCAAGTCTGCTCCGCCATTCAATGAGATCATGGCTGATTTGATATAATCCTCAAATTCACTTTTCCACCTTATCCCTATACCTTGATTCCCTTGCTGATTAAAAATCTGTATCTCATCCTTGAACATAATTAATGACCCAGCCTCTACATCTCTCCGCTAAAGAATTCCAGAGATTCACTACCCTCTGAGTGAAGAAATTCCTTCTTATCTCTGTTTTAAATAGGCAGCCCCTTATTCCGAGATTATGCCCTCTGGTTCTCGACTCTCTCATGAGGGGGGAAACATTCTTTCAGCATTTACCCTATCAAATTTTGCTCTCGTGTGTTCATTCCAGGCAGGGAAACAATCTACTTCATCAGGCCCACTGTTCCAGATGTCTCCATTTATACTCTTTTGGAAGTTGAGCCAATGATCAACATCTGTCTTCAGCAATGAAATTGCCTTAACAACGTGATTGCCAAAGGATGCACTTGCTGTGACATTGACAGATTCCCCTCTCTTTCTTTGTATTGAAACTTCAGAAAAAAAAATCAAGGACTTTTTTTTGTAACAAGCGGAACAAAGTCATGTGCGTTAACATTAAAGATCCCACATTCCCTTTAACACATTTATATATGCACATAATTATAAAGCAAAAAGCTTAGTTTTCCATTATAACATAAGACACCCCCTTACAATACATTTAGCAATTTCTTGGAGCAGGCAAAACAGTCTGATAATTGGTGACTTGTGTCAACCCATCGTACCTTAGAGATTTCTCTTGTCTCTAACATTTTTTTAATGCCAGCCAGGTCCATTCTTAGGCTTTTTTCATTGACTGGATATTATCCCAAGGGGGTCAGTTATCAACATAGCACTTTGTGAACAAATGTTTCTCATCTTTCACTTTGCATGGCATGTCTGTTAGTATATTGAATAAGTAGACCCTATACCTATTACTTCTACTAATTCCAGTGTTTCAGCAGCTAAGGTACTTTTTACTACTCTTTTATTTTTCTTGGCTTCCCAAGCCAATGAGCTACATTTATCATTCTTTCTCACCAAGGATATGATAAACCCTGCTGTGCTAGTTCCATCTGGAAGATTGGCATGCGAAGCATCGCTAAAAATGATCTATCTCATATTATCTGGTTCACAAAAAGCTGGAAACTTGAGTGTGCATTTCTCAAAATTTAGTTTCTTCAATGTTTAGTTTGCTCTCAGAACTTCCTCTACCATGGCAATGTTTTGTCATAGTATTTAGTTCCAACACACCACAACTAGCATCAGGTATAGTCTGAGTATACAACCAGTTCAACTGTCCCATCAAACTTCTCAACTGATCTGTTTCATCCCTGGACACTGGATCCTCTTTTTGTGAGGATCTTTTGCAATTTATTAGGATGCGACTAACATTTTCTAGGTAAGATTATTGATCCAACGTTACTCCTGATTTGTTTTGCTTAATGTTTAAACCTATGTAGTTAAAAGCTTCTGAAACCTGGCTTCCAACCTTGAATTCCTTCTTGATTTTATCAGTCACCCATTGCTCAAATTCTACAGAACCTCCCCACAGAAAATCATCAGGATCTATGATAAAGATTCCTCCTAGTTTCTCATTGTGAAACCATTGGAACATCACAGGGTTTGCCTTTAAATAGAAACATTTCCAACAGGACCAACCTCACGGAAAAGTTCTTAACTCTTGATGGATCCTTCAATCCATAAACACGCTTGTTTAATTTCCACAATTTTCCTTCTATATCTCAGGCTCCTGTAAGTGGTTTCAAAAATACTTCCCTTTTTAATTTCTCACCCTGCCAAATGCAGCTTCTATATCTATCGGTTGGCACGCCTGGGAGTATGTTGCTAAAACAGGTGAAAACATCTTCAAGTTTACTTTCCTTTCAGTTGGGGAGTGCACACTGACATCTCGATCCCTAAGTCTCTCCTCAAAACTCTGAGCTATTGGTCTAGCTTTAGCATTGTTTGTGCCATCAGGGAGCACCTTTTCTGTGGCATCCACCTGTCTGACTAGGCTGCTATCCCCTGTCTAGTATTTTAGTATATATTCCAAATTCTTTCCAACTCTTTCCTTTTGCTTCCTTTATCAGGTTATCTTCTAATTTAGTAGCAGCTACTAAAACCTCTATATCATGAGGGCTTCTGCTTCTAGTGACATTCCTAACTTGTTCTATAGTTCCGACCTTTACTCACCCCTCTCTCTGTTCCTTGACAACTGCTACATGATCTTTCCCGCATGAGATTGTGCGTCTTGATTGCAAGTTTGTGATCTTTCTCTGGGATCATCACCTCTTTCTTACAGTGCGCTTTCTGGCCTTCCACAACCTTACACATTTTTCCAATTCAAGGGTCTTATCTTCTGACCTTCATTCTGTAGGTTTAACCAATGTTTATATTTCCCGATGGCCTTTCCTGCTCTTCCTATGATGGAGGCTTCCCTCCCCACATTGACCCTTACTGGTATGTATGTTACCTTTGTTCCTACTTTGGGTAGTTGTCCTCTTGAATAAATCACCTCATCCTGTACTTCAGTTTTACTTCCTTCATTATCAATCAATTCTCTATTTGTCATAGTTGGCTCCTCATAATTGCCCAATATGTGCATATGTGAAGTGGAGGGCACTTCTTCACTCTCTATATCTTGTTCAGAATCTGTAAAATTGTAGAAATTGCCAATTAGACTGTAAGAATAAACATTCACAGTTTGATTCCCCTGTTGTACAATCACTACTTTTCCCTCATGGCCTATCACTTTGCCAGGACCATTCCATCCTTCTACTTTGTAATATACCAGATCTCTCTGTCTATAGCATGGTAGCACTGCTGCGTCACAGTGCCAGGGACCCGGGTTTGATTCCCGGCTTGGGTCACTGTCTGTGGACTTTGCACGTTCTCCCCGTGTCTGCATGGGTTTCCTCTGGGTGCTCCGGTTTCCTCCCACATTCTGAAAAACGTGCTGGTTAGGTGCATTGACCTGAACAAGCGCTGAAGTGTGGTGACTAAGGGAATTTCACAGTAACTTCATTGCAGTGTTAATGTAAGCCTTACTTGTGACTAATAAATAAACTTTAATAAAATTATATTCCCTTTGGCTTTATGCAATGTCGCAAGGCTCGCTGAATTTTCTCCAAAACCTCAGTTTTAATGAAATCCTTTCTGATTGCATGTAAAGCATTCAGATGAGCAGACAAAGTGAAACTAATGTTAGTCCCTTCTGATGCAGGGGGAGCATCTGATATGACTGAAGGCAACTTTGGATTCCTGCTGCAAACTAACTGGTATGGACAGTACCCCCAACCATTTGTAACAAGATCTTTGCATGTACGGCCCACATCAGCACCATTTGCAATTTACAATCTGGTTGATCATCCAGTATTTTATGTAACATGTCATCTATCACTGCATGGTTTCTCTCACGCAGACCATTACTGAATGGGCTCTTAGCTGTAGTGTGCATAACTATCATCAAATTTTCATGCATTTTGAAATTCCTCATTGGAAAACTCCCCACCATTATCCATCAGGAATTTCATCAGTGTTCCTAATCCTGTTGCCATCCATTTCTCCATGACCTTATCAACAATGCTCTGTTTGCCCTTATCATGTATAATGGTGGATATGCTAAATCGTGTTGCCATATCTATACAGTGTAATAAAACAGAAACCCTATCTTTGTCCCATACTTTGAAATCCATTGCCAATGCATCATTAAATTCCTTGGCGAGTGGGAAGCTCACATCCAAACGTGGTGGTGTCTTTTTAGATTTTATCCAAATATTACACGGAACTGTGACTTGCTCAACAGTTCCGTGTAATGATGAGATTAACAGATGATGAGAAATTTCTGGCTTCCTTAATAACAGGTGATAATGGCCTGACCTATTAGAATGGAATCCACAATCTCCTGAACATGAGGGGGGCTGCGCTAGTTTTTTAGCCAGCCTCCGGGGCGAGAATAGGCCCCACCCCTGAATTCTAGAGTGAATCACGCTGTTACTCTCTGCCGTGCGCAGAATGTGGGTGATTCATTTTGAAACTCCTGCTGAAAAACCAACGTGATTTACTCCAGTTTTCATGTGAATTTGACACTTAGAATTTTGGGGGGGGAGTTCCAGCTGTTCTCTGTCATTCTTCCTGTCTGGCATCATCTGTGCCTTTTCCAATCGAAGATCTTCTTAACAATAGAAGTATGTCGCTAGAAACCGCATTTGCACTAATCTGGTCCCAGGTATTCTACAATGAAGGACTACTCTTTGGGAAGACGCTAGCATTTTGTTATCTCCAAACCTGAAACATGTAGACCTTTCGTAATCTTTGATATTCCTGCTAATCTGCCTCTAGATGGCAGTTAAACCAATCCACCCCACACACTGTAGAAATGCAACCAGTTGAAGAATCAGCCATCAAAATACTCATCACTGGAATCTAACTTTCAGTGCCCAATGCAATTCCTTCATGGTAGTCCCCATCTCATTTTCAGCCTGGGAATTCTCTGCTTCATGAGTTATTTCAAGCACTTGATTCTTTCGCTGTGTGCAACGTATTGCATAATGATGCTTGGGATCACACCAATAACTTCGATTAACCATTTCCCATGCATTTCTTGTGTTGAAGCATCTGCGGTCACTATCCCAGATCCTTTTTTTTGTCTCACTTCTCAGATGGCTGTTGCTTTGTTAAAAGTACAGCTATCATCAGTCCACCTATCGGTAACCCCATCTTTGTATTGGAATCTGCATTGAATGTTTTGTTAATCTTGAAACTTAGCCTGAGTTGAAAGTTATCACAGAGTTCCCTGTATTCGATAGGAAAGTACCTGGAAACAACTGCCTTTCTGGGTTATTTTAAGTGCGGCAATCATTTGGTCTAAAAGAGAGTCTATACTTTGGAATTGAACCCCCCTCAATACTAAAAGTCTGTCTAGATGAGAGAGGTGTGTGCAAACAAGTAATATAAATGCCAATACCGAATCCGGGATATCAAGTTCAAATCTCTTCCGTTCCAGGCATCATATGATTTCAAAATGTTACCCTTTTTGTAGAATTTATCCAAAAACCGTAACAGAAGGTCCAATTCTCTGTTATCCAAATAATTTGTGTTCCATTCTGAAAGCAATTTACTCCTAATTTTACATTTGTTGTTAATGATAAAGTAGGAACCATACCTTGCTTATTTTGGATAATGAAGTAATCTAGGTCTACATTCAGTTTCCCATTGTTCATATGGTTCCACCTCTAAGAAAACTGGTGGATAATCAAAGCCTGATATATTGTAATATCTTTCTGCCACCCTGTAACTTAAATGTGTCAGCAGCAGTATACTTCTTTCTTCAGAAGGTAGATTAAAACCTTATTTTATAGCAACCAATCACCAAAGCTTAATATTCATTCTCTGCTACCGTGTTAATTACAATTATTGTGTATGGTGAAGGAATAAGCCATAGAGTCATAGAGGTTTTCTACATGGAAACAGGCCCTTCGGCCCAACTTGTCTATGCCGCCATTTTTTTTACACCCCTAAGCTAATCCCAAATGCCCACATTTGGCCCATATCCCTCTATACCCATCTTATCCATGTAAGTATCTAAATGCTTTTTAAAAGACAAAATTGTACCCATTTCTACTACTAACTCTGGCAACTTGTTCCAGACAGTCACCACCCTCTATGTGAAAAAATTGCCCCTCTGGACACTTTTGTATCTCTCCCCTCTCACCTTAAACCTATGCCCTCTAGTTTTAGACTCCCCTACCTTTGGGAGAAGATATTGACTATCTACCTTATCTATGCCCCTCATTGTTTTATAGACCTCTATAAGATCACCCCTCAGCCTCCTACACTCCAGAGAAAAAAATCCCAGTCTATCCAGCCTCTCCTTATAACTCAAACCATCAAGTCCCGGTAGCATCCTAGTAAATCTTTTCTGCACTCTTTCTAGTTTAATAATATCCTTTCTATAATAGGGTGACCAGAATTGCACACAGTATTCCAAGTGTGGCCTTACCAGCCACATTTTACTGGTAAGCTTTGCTTTTGCATTAAGCAAGTTTATTCTTATAACAGCTCAGTAGAGTAACAGTCTCCATCTGCTTTCCCATAAGCAACTGTTCCAGCTGTGTCCATTTATACTCCTGTTGAGGTTGCGTCAATGATCATTGCCTGTCCTTAACAATGTAATTTCCAAAGGATGCAATTAGTGATACATTGACACTAAATTGGGAAACCACTTGGCTCACCACAACAGCCTCAGGAGAAACACCATTGAATGGTGGACTCATTGTTCTGGGATCAGGAGCATGTGGAATGGAGTGTGGCTCCAGTGCAGATTGGAAGCAGAGATAGGGGCTGTCAAATGCTAAGGCAGGCTGTATAAAAGGCTTGCTTCAGTTCTCTGAGAATTTGTCCCAGTTGCTTATGTATATTTTAGACCCTCTATACCTCCACTCTCACATCCCCTCACTCCCAGTGCTCCATCCATTCCAACTCATGCCACACCACCTAACACTAATAGACTCTAATTCCCTCCATGCCGACCCATGCACCCCACCACCCTCCATGTCCCTTCAAGCCCCCAATGTCAACTCATGGCAACCCATCCACCATCCTTTGTTTTTATACCTTCCATGCCAACTCACCCAATATTCACCACGTTCAGACCTCAGGGACTGAAAAATGCTGAGAAATAAAAGTTCTAGTGATCTTTTACAACCTTCACTACATTAAAAAAACACTCCCATTCAAAATTATTAAATCCCCTAATACATTGTGGAAACAAACAGACTTCTATTTATAACCCCACATCAAAGACAGCAAATCATTTAGTAACCTCTTTGAGATCTCAATTAAACTTAGGACACTCTGCTGGGATAATTATAGGTTGAGTGAGACAGCCAAGTGTTAATAATGATATAATGATAGCTCTTAGGGTAATGTCAACAAACACATACTTTGACTGCTGGACTAGATTTTATTTTACCTCTCATTGACACAGGCAGCTTATTTTTAATTTTTCAAAGACTGGAAATTTCAATAACTTCATAGATTGGCAGTTCTACAATCCTTCTCCATCCTTTCAGAGCATTTATGCGTACTCTAAAAATTTGTAACAGCAACACCATGGGTTAAGGCTCTTGAGACAAATGGGGTCTGTTTGAAGTCAGGACTGAGTTCAAATGGCCCTGCTGAGTTTGGGTTTCTCTCATGTGAAAATCATGCCCCCTCTGCCCCACCAACCTTTCACTCACTGGTCAAAGTGAGATCTGCTGGAAATGGACTTAGGCCTTCCATATCTGAGCCATGGCATTTCAGTACGTCCGCTGAGTCTCCATCACTCTGTGATAACTTCGTCCACATCTCAGTATCTACCTTGTCAAAGCTCCTCCATAACCTTGAGTGTTTCAATAACTCCAGAGAAACACCAAGAAACTCCAGAGAATATAGACCCAATTTTCACAGTCTTTATCCCAGGGATCAATCTAGTCAACATTCACTGTGTTGTCTCCAATGCAAGTCTATTCTTACTTAAATAAGGAGATCAAAATTGTGCACAGTATTACAGATGCAGTCTCATCAAAGTCCCATATAACTGTAGCAAGACTTCTTTCTTGATAGAACCAGGAGAATTGCTGTTGCACAGAAAGAGTTTTGAAACAGTGAAGGAAAGAACAAACTTTTGTTTATCATCGAATCATAGAATCCCTACAGTGCAGAAAGAGGCCATATGGCCCATCGAGCCTGCACGAACAACAATTCCACCCAGTCCTTTCCCCATAACCCCACGTATTTACCCGACTAATCGTCCTGACACTAAGGGGCAATTTAGCATGGCCAATCAATCTAATCCACACATCCTTGGATTTATATAGTGACTTTCGCAACTTTAAGATGTCCTGAGGTGCTTCACAGTTAATGAAATATTTTTGTTGTCATGCAGGGAAATACAAGAACCACAAACAACAGAATCCCACAAATAGAAACAAAATAAACCACTAGGCAATCCATTGTGAATCAAAGGTTTGCCTCCTGTGTCCTCAGTGGACAGACTTCCAGTCTTGTATTTTCTGGGACTGGAAGTGAGCCATTAAAACATTTCTATTTTTTTGATTAGGCCTGCACTTGAGGTTGTTGGGGTTCATGACCGTCATGTCAGGCTCCCTTATAAAGTGTGTGACATGATCTACAGCCATTAAAAAATATTGATGGCTCGAAAGTTAGGGTTACATTTTTTGCTATCTTCTTTCCGGTTTGAAGAGTGTCCCTTAGCTGTAAATCTGGAATGAAAATTGGACAGGTTCTACAATCGGTTGTCAATTTGCTCCACCAAATCACCACCCAGGCAGCGGAGATGAGATTTTACCCTAAGATATTACATGTACATTGGACAGACTTCATGACTAGATTGCTTGCTGGGGAGTCAGAAAAGCCAGGGAAGCCAAGCATAACTTGCATCATTAGGTGAGGTAATGTAATCCATTTTGACAGGAGGTTAGCTAAACACTCTGACAATGTGAGAGAGCTGATTTATTGTCAATAAACACACAGCTAGGGTGTTGTGAGTTTAACTCCTTCAAGCCACTTCACTTGAGAATGTCCATAGTACTCATTGGTTAAGAAAATATTTTTAAACGCTATCCAAAAGAGAGGAATAAACGGCATTATTTCTAGTCTTTTATTGTCCATTTAGGAACTGCACAATCCTATTTTAGTGTTGAAAATCTGGCAAATTACTAACTGAAAACTGGACACCAAAAGCAGCACATCGTCTGGGTCGACTAGTTAGATGCTCCAAGTATTCACTGAATGCAAGCATATTAAATTTCTTGATTCCCTTCGGTGACACATTCTCGAGACTGCAAGGAATTGTGTTTGAGCTGGGGAAGAGGACCAGGGGACATTCCCAAATTGAAATGCTGAATTGTACTCAGCAGTGGATGAGAAACAATACACTGTTATCAAAAGTCGTAACATATCCAAGGAGGGAGAAGATGTATCAATAGAAGGAAAATGACAAGATCAGAGTCATTTCTTACTTTATACTTAGGTAAATGGATCCATTTTGTGCAGGAGAGGTCAATCAGGATTTGTTTATGTATTTAAATAGCCCAACCCTAAGGTATAGTGCAACAGCTGACAACTCTAATGAGTACATAATGATTTGCTTTATTTTTTGAAAAAGCCTGAAATATGTCAGTTTTAACCTTGTCTGTAAGGCAAAATAAAAAGGGATGGCCAGGCAATTAAAATGGGCCAGGCCACTTACCCACATGGAACTGGCCACCCTTGATTTTAACCAACTGATCAGGGCGGCAAGGACACTCTTGAAAAGCAACTGAGTCTTTTTTAACATGTGCCTGTCGGATTCTTCATCAATTGCTGACTTCAGTTTGAACTATGCAGCCTGAGTGGGAAGCAGGAGTGAGTTTCCTGCCAGGTGAAATCAATGACCACTTGAATTGGGATCAAAAGAATTCCAAGAAGGAATTCTCATTTTGTTTCTTCATTTCCATTTTGGGACAAGAAGAGGTAGGAGCGCTCTTCTTCCAAGAACTCTCTTGCTATTAGTTTGGCCCCCTTTCCCAACCATGCAATCCCAGGGAATGGTTCCAGGATCTGATCCCACCACTTACCCTCTGTTGGTGAAAGAGGCTTCTGGGATGCCACTGCCTGCAGATTTCCCACCTGAATTGGGTGGGTAGTTGGTCAAATGAGGCCTGAGAGTTAAAAATACCCCTCACCTCAGGCAGAATTTAATGCCCACCCCGTGGTGAGTTTGGTTAGCGGGGATATTTAATCAAATGAGAGGGTGATACGTGGAGATGCCACTGCCTTCATGCCTCCACCTTGGGCTATGTCCATGGCAGGAATGCCGAGAGATAGTCTTCCTGCCCTGCTGCCAGCTGAGTCAGTTTGTGAATGTATCTGAAAGAAAATAATAGCGGCCTACTGCAAAGTGGACTGAAAGCACCAGGCAGTTAGATACACAATTCCCCCAAAACATAGGGTGTGATGGGTTGAGAGTGGTGGTAGGTGAGGCTGGTCTGCTGCTGATCCTTCCTGAGGTGTATGGACTTGGATACATGGAACTTTAGTTGCTACTTTAAAGGGCCAGTACATCACAAAATGGCAGACTGTTGATATGTCTTTTATTGGTGCCTAGAAAAATCCCTGTTGCATAAAACATGAGGGTTTGGATTATCTTCAGTGTCACCAACAGTGACTTGCGGATATTTACTTGCTCCTGGAACCTTTTGTTTATCTAAATTATCATCACGACCTCTCCGACAATCCACAGATTTTTCAAGCGCTCTTTCTTTGTAATGCCCAGCAGCTGATTCCATTGTGGTAGACCTTCTGAATGAGGAAGTACCTGCTTCAAATGATGAGTTTCCAATGCCGACAATAAGTTTGGAATTAGACCTTAGGCAGATGGTACCTTTGAATGTAGATCAATCTGCTTTATTGATTTAAATTGCTAATAACTGCATAAATGTAAGTAACAGCTGTTGTCTTTAATCAGAATGCGTTTTCTATACATTCTTGTCTTCTTGCCTTGTCTAAATGTGCAGGTGAACTGGAGCTATACAAATGAAAATTTATTTTGTCCACTCTGACAATAATCCTTGGGCAAAGTGGGCAGGTTCTCTTTGGAGTCAAGACAGTTCCAAGGTGACATCTAATGAAGCAAGTTCAGAACAAAGTCAGTTGTCTTTGGCAGGTCTGCAATGCTTGAGTGTGGTTGATAATTGACCACTCAGTCAACTTTGTTAATGGAATCTGACAGATTTCAGTGCGGTTTGAGTTTCTTCATACTTGGTATCAGATAACCTTGAAATACAATGCCTTAATAAGTATAAACATAAAAGGTGTTGCTATAGGAACCAATAAGAGGCCTAGCAACAGCTTACTTGTCATGGGATATATGGAACATTCTTTGTTCCAGTTCTACTTGGGTCCCTTCCCTCACCTCTTTTTCTGGTACATTGATGACTGTATCATCAGTGTTTCCCGCTCTTACCACGAACTGGAAAACATTGCTTCCTGTTTCTACCTTTTTCTTCACCTTCGCCTCGTTCATCTTTGACTCTTCCCCTCCCTTTATCGACTTTCCTGCCTTTATTTCTAAGGAAAGGTGATCAACCAATATTCACAATAAGTCGACTGACTTCCACCTTGCCTCCTGTAGAGATTGTATTCCATTTTCCCAGTTTCTCCATTTCTTTTGCAATTTGCCACATTCCATATCAGTGCTTTTAATGTGTCTTCCCTTTTCCTCAACTGAGGATTCCCCATCACCAGGGTTAATAGGACCCTCGACTATCTGTCTGTCCCATTTCCTGTACTTTTGCTCTCACCCCCTTCTCCTTCCTTCTAAAACCAAGTCCGGGTTCTGCCCCACCAGACTTCACCTTCAGTGAATCACCCTCTGCCATTTCTGCCAACTCCAGCTAAATGCCACCACCAAACACATCTTCTCCTCCCAAAAATGAAAATGCTGGAAAATCTCAGCAAGTCTGGCAGTATCAGCATCTGTAAGGAGAAAAAAGAGTTGACGTTTTGAGTCCAGATGAAGAGTCACAGATGCTGCCAGACCTGCTGTGATTTTCCAGCATTTTCTCTTTTGGTTTCAGATTCCAGTATCCACAGTAATTTGCTTACATCTTCCCCTCCCCTCTCCTTTCAACATTCCAAAGGGACTAATCGTTCCACAAGCCCCTAACATGCATCACGCCCTCCCCTTCCCACAACATCTCCCTGTACAAGCACAAGGGATACAACACCTGCCCTTTGGCCTTCTCCCGTCCCACTGCCCAAGGTCCTAAGCAACTCTTCCCCGATAAAACAGCCAGCTTAGTAAGCTGTATTGACTGCTCATGATGCAGTCTCTTCTACACTGAGAAGACAAAATGCAGATTAGGTAACCATTTCGTGGATAACCTCCCCTCAGTCTGCAAGCATGAAGTTCTGTTTCTCTCTCCATAGATGCTGCCTGACCTGCTGAGTATTTCCACTATTTTCTGTTTTTATTCTGGACCAAGTAAGGTAAACCTGGCTGGACAGGCAACGGGAGGTTTATCTGTTCTCTCTGATGATAACCAGGTTAATCCAGAGGTACTCATTTCTGGATCTCTCCGCTCGATGCCAAAGTGGGCCGAAGCTCTGCGGACTTGTTGGGAAGTCTTGGAACTTTCCTGGAATTGCATTCCATATTGGAAAATGGCATGAAAATTTACTGAAATTACGAACTTATTTTTTCCCAGTATTTTCCTACCTGATTGACATACTGGCCGACTGTTGGACAGGAAACATGTGGCACAGGAGTAGAGAAAGATAGCAGAAAGGAAGGAGGAAGAGATCAGGGGTTAGGTAAGAACATAGGATTATCACAATGGGATGGGCTAGCCTTTGAAGCCTTTGAAGACTACCCACAGACTACTATTACCATCAAACCTGTTGACCAACCCTGCTTCAAAGAGAAGTATAGAAGAGAATATGAAGAGCAGCACCAGGCATACCTAAAAATGAGGCACCAAATTGATGAGGCTACATCACAGGAGTAGATGCATATGAAACAGCGTAAGTAACTCACCATAGAATGAACTAAGCAATCTCACAGCCACCAGATCAGATCAAATCTCTATGGCCTTGTTTCATCTAGTGACGACTGGTGGTGCACAATGAAACAGCCAATGGGAGATGAGGTTTCAGAGACATCCCCATCCTCAAAGGTGTTGCAGCTCAGCACATGAATGAAAGCAAGTGGGTGATCCATCTTTGCCTCCTCTGAGGGCCCGACATCACAGAGACCAGTCTTTAGCCAACTTTATTTTCTCTACGTGGGTATTAAAGAACAGCTAAGCTGACTGATCACAGCAAAGGCTGTGGGTAGCCAACAACATTCTGGTTCTAGTGCTGAAAAGTTGTGCTTTACAACCAGCTGGGGCCTCCAGTTAAACTGTTCCAGTAATCATAATACTGACATCAACCAGCAGAGTGAAAAATTGCCCATGAACCTCCACACTCAAAAAAACAGAACAAATCTGATCTGGTCAATTACCATCCCATCAGCCTGTTCTCAAACACCAACAAAGCATTGGAAGGTGCCAACAACATTGTTATCAAGTGGAACTTACTCATCAATACCCTGCTCATCAGTGTTTAATTTGGGTTTTGGATTCGGCCATTTAGCCCCTGAAGCCTTTTGTTTAAGATCATGATTGATCTGTGCCTTTGCCCCATATTCCTTAATAACTTTAAATAACTAAAAATGCATCGGTTACAAACTTAAAATTAATAATTTATCTGCTATTAACTGGTTGTTGTGGAAGACATTTCCAAACTTCTACCACCCTTTGTGTGGAGAAGCGTGTTCCTTGAGCTGGATTTTTGCTCCCACGCTAGTCAGTGTGCAGGAGGGTAGGGGGGCACATATAATCCAGTGGGTGCTGTGCCTGCATCTACCTGCTTACCCTTCTCGCACTGCAATTAAACTAGGGACATGGGGTCTTCACCTGGTTCTGATTCACATTCAATCAATTGTGAATGATTGAATGTACCACATTCAATCACATTGAATGATTGTGATTCATTCATTATACCCATTCATATATTAGTGCAGTTGATTGATGATAGTCTCTGGGATTGATTTTACCATCGCATTGCGCCCATTTTTGGGCGTGAAAACGTAGTAAAGTCGGGCGTGAGGCGAGTAGCGCAATCCACGCCTGCCTCTGCACCAGTTCCCTCTTTACCAAGGCCCAAAAATGGCCGTGATCGGGACTGCACCCAAAATGGGCGCGACGGTCACTTAAATGCATTTGCATGTATTTAAATTGACTTAATGGGCTGCACGCCCAACTTTACCGGCACTTCCCCCTTTACCACCACGGTCACCCATCTGGAATCGGTGCGAAACAGACATGCTCCATATAAGTCCGATTCGGGCGCTCCACCAGTGAAGGTTAATGAGGAGGTAAGTGCCAGTGAGCTTGACGTCCGTGGTAGGGAAGTTGTTGGAGAGGATTCTTAGAGACAGGATGTATGCGCATTTAGAACAGAACAATCTCATTAGTGACAGACAGCATGGTTTTGTAAGAGGGAGTTCGTGCCTTACACATTTGGTGGAGTTTTTTGAGGTTGACGAAGGAAGGGCCATGAATGTCGTCTATATGGATTTCAGTAAGGCATTTGACAAAGTCCCTCATGGCAGGTTGGTTAAGAAGGTTAAGGCTCATGGGATACAAGGAGAGGTGGCTAGATGGGTAGAAAACTGGCTTGGCCACAGGTAAGAAGTCTCACAACACCAGGTTAAAGTCCAACAGGTTTATTTGGTAGCAAATACCATAAGCTTTCGGAGCACTGCTCCTTCGTCAGATGGGGTGGAAATGTGCTCTCAAACAGTGCAACAGACAAAATCAAGTTACAGAATACTGATTAGAATGGGAATCCTACAGCCAGCCAGGTCTTAAAAGTACAGACAAATAAACCTGTTGGACTTTAACCTGGTGTTGTGAGACTTCTTACCGTGTTCACCCCAGTCCAACGCCGGCATCTCCACATCTTGGCCACAGGAGACAGAGGGTAGCAGTCGAAAGGGTCTTTTTCCGGCTGGAGGTCTGTGACCAGTGGTGTTCCGCAGGGCTCTGTACTGGGACCTCTGCTATTTGTGATATATATAAATTACTTGGAAGAAGGTGTAACTGGTGTTATCAGCAAGTTTGCGGATGACACGAAGATGGCTGGACTTGCGGATAGCGATGAACATTGTCGGACAATACAGCAGGATATAGATAGGCTGGAAAATTGGGCGGAGAAATGGCAGATGGAATTTAATCTGGATAAATGCGAAGTGATGCATTTTGGAAGAACTAATGTAGGGGGGAGCTATACAATAAATGGCAGAGTCATCAAGAGTATAGAAACACAGAGGTGTACAAGTCCACAAATCCTTGAAGGTGGCAGCACAGGTTGGGAAGGTGGTGAAGAAGGCATATGGTATGCTTGCCTTTATAGGACGGGGTATAGAGTATAAAAGCTGGAGTCTGATGTTGCAGCTGTATAGAACGCTGGTTAGGCCACATTTGGAGTACTGCATCCAGTTCTGGTCGCCGCACTACCAGAAGGATGTGGAGGCTTTGGAGAGAGTGCAGAGAAAGTTTACCAGGATGTTGCCTGGTATGGAGGGTCTTGGCTATGAGGAGAGATTGGGTAAACTGGGCTTGTTCTCCCTGGAAAGACGGAGAATGAGGGGAGACCTAATAGAGGTGTACGAAATTATAAAGGGTATAGATAGGGTGAACAGTGGGAAGCTTTTTCCCAGGTTGGAGGTGACGATCACGAGGGGTCACAGGCTCAAGGTGAGAGGGGCGAGGTATAACTCAGATATCAGAGGGACGTTTTTTACACAGAGAGTGGTGGGGGCCTGGAATGCGCTGCCAAGTAGGGTGGTGGAGGCAAACATGCTGGCATCGTTTAAGACTTACCTGGATAGTCACATGAGCAGTCTGGGAATGGAGGGATACAAACAAATGGTCTAGTTGGACCAATGAGCGGCACAGACTTGGAGGGCCAAAGGGCCTGTTTCCTGTGCTGTACTGTTCTTTGTTCTTTGCCTAGCGCCTGATGGTTCTCTGCTTGAGATTGGTGGGGGTGGGGGGAGGGGAAAGAGGGGTCCACTGCCACTCTGCCTGAGTGTGGAGATGCCGGCGTTGGACTGGGATAAACAGAGTAAGAAGTTTAACAACACTAGGTTAAAGTCCAACAGGTTTATTTGGTAGCAAAAGCCACACAAGCTTTCGGAGCTGCAAGCCCCTTCTTCAGGTGAGTGGGAATTCTGTTCACAAACAGAGCACATAAAGACACAAACTCAATTTACATGAATAATGGTTGGAATGCGAATACTTACAACTAATCAAGTCTTTAAGCTGCTTTCTTGCATCTTTGTAGAAACTTGATGTCTGTGTCGATATGCGCGATCTTCTTGGAGATGCTCTCCACTTGGAGCCGGCAGTTTGCGGTGTCGATGGTAGTCATGATGTGGAGATGCCGGCGTTGGACTGGGGTAAACACAGTAAGAAGTTTAACAACACCAGCTGAGATCAGTGGGGGGGAAGGGAGATCCGCTGTCACTCTGCCTGAGATCGGTCGGAGAGAAGGGGGGAGGGGCCCGCGATCGGCCTGGCTGGCGGAGCGGGTGGGTGGATAAAGGGGTCAGTAATGTTGGGGGAGTGGGGCAATGTCTGTGGGGACCAGGGGGAGGCATTATCTGGCTCAGGAGGAATGTGGCAGGGGCGCAACATTCTATCATTTTTTTCTGCACATGCGGAGTTAGAGGCGCCGATCGGAGCTGCAGGGTTCCAAGTGCAATAAGCCCCACCCACAGACTTGTGCAACGTGATTTAAACTCGCTGATATTTTTTCAGGCAGAGTGCGTATGGGGGCGCCAGAGAACGGGTCTAAAAGTCGGATCTGAAACACTCCCAGTTTCAAGTCTGCCCAGCACTTAGAATCAAAATGGTAAAATAGGGCCCCCAGTCTATTCAGCCTCTCCTTATAACTCAATCCATCAAGTCCCGGTAGCATCCTAGTAAATCTTTTCTGCACTCTTTCTAGTTTAATAATATCCTTTCTATTATAGGGTGACCAGAATTGCAACAGTATTCCAAGTGTGGCCTTACCAATGTCTTGCACAACTTTAACAAGACATCCCAACTCCTGTATTCAATGTTCTGACCAATGAAACCAAGCATGCCGAATGTCTTCTTCATCACTCTGTCCACCTGTGACTCCACTTTCAAAGAGCTATGAACATGTACCCCTAGATCTTTGTTCTGTAACTCTCCCCAACGCCCTACCATCAACTGAGTAAGTCCTACCCTGGTTCAATCTACCAAAATAAATCACCTCGCATTTGTCAAAATTGAATTCCATCTGCCATTCGTCAGCCCACTGGCCCAATTGGAGATAACTTTCTTCACTGTCCACTATGCCACCAATCTTGGTGTCATCTGCAAACTTACTAACCATGCCCCCTCTATTCTCATCCAAATCATTAATATTGATAACAAATAACAGTGGGCCCAGCACTGATCCCTGAGGCACACCGCTGGTCACAGGCCTCCAGTTTGAAAAACAACTCTCTACAACCACCCTCTGGCTCCTGTTAAGAAGCCAATTGTGTATCCACTTAGATACCTCACCCTGGATCCTGTGAGATTTAACTTCATGCAACCACCTACCATGCGGTACCTTGTCAAAGGCCTTGCTAAAGTCCATGTGGACAACATCAACTGCACTGCCCTCATCTACCTTCTTGGTTACCCCTTCAAAAAACTCAATCAAATTTGTGAGACATGATTTTCCACTCACAAAGCCAGGCTGACTGTCCCGAATCAGTCCTTGCATTTCTAAATGCCTGTAGATCCTGTCTCTCAAAATACCTTCCAACAATTTACCCACCACAGATGTGAGGCTAACTGGCCTGTAATTCCCAGGCTTTTCCCTGCAGCCCTTTTTAAACAAAGGCACAACGTTTGCCACTCTCCAATCTTCAAGCACCTCACCCGTGACTATCAATGATTCAAATATCTCGGCTTGTTACTTCAATTTTACACAGACTGGGCACCAAATACTGTTCATCTATCACCCCTGTGCTCACTGACCTACACTGGCAACTCATCAAGCGTCGGCTTGACTTGGAAACTCTCATCATGTTCTTTAATCTCTCTATGGTCTGACCCCTCCATATTTCTGTCATTTCCTCCAGCCACCCACCTAAGAGATTCTCTATTCTAATCCTCGTCTTCCAAGGACTGCTAATTGCTTCACCATCGGTGTTTTAACTGCTTCAGCACTCAGCTTTAGGGTGGAATTTTCCTGTCCCGTTCACTGTGGGAATCATAGAGGGCAGGACAGAAGGTTTGGCAGACCATTTAAAGGTCTGTAGATCTTGGGTGGGAGTTTCCAGTTTTGGGTCATGCGTGGCCAGAAAGTCCTACCTCTAGAATTCCTCCTCTAAACTCTCATTCTTTCTTTAAGACCCTCCCTAAAACATGCTTCTTTAACCTAAATTTTAGTCATCTCCCCTGATGCTGCCTTTATGTGGCTCAGTGTCAGATATTGCTTAACGCTCCTGTTAAGCACCCTTGAACATTTTATTATGTTAAAGGTGTTATATAAATATAACTTGTTGTTTCTACAATAACTTAAAGTTATCAAAGCCTACAGTGTGGTGGTTGCTGAAGTAGTTTTTGCTGATTTCAGGACTTATACGGAACCCAGTTGGTCCCTGGTAGGAATGCTCTGGTAGGTACTACCCTTGCATTCAAAATTAAAACTGAAAATGCTGAAAATCCTCAGCAAGTCAAGCAGCATCTCACTCCCATGGCGAGTTTGGAGGTGGAGAGGGCATCTAATCGGGTGGGATTGTAGAAGGCCATGACTATGCTTCCTATCCTTCCTAAATGTCATGGACCCTTCAATATTCATATCCCAATCTATCATAACTTGCAGCCATGTCTCTGTAATGGCTATCAGACCACAATTATTTATTTCTACTTGCACTATCAGTTTTTTTTTGGTTTTGTTCTGAATGCTACATGCATTCAGATACAGAGCCTTTAGTTTTCTCCTTTGATTATTTTATTGACACAGCTCTCTCTCTTGTTTTAATTTTTTAAAAAATCTTTTGGTTTTCTTTTTACCTCGGTTCCATACAGAGTTTGAACCCCTATTTCCGACCCCAAACAGACAAAAACATACGTACTTACATTCCTTTGATATTTCTGATGGGGGATTCTTCCAAACAGGTGTGGTAGACAAAACCTCAGAGAGATCAGTAGAGAGAATCTATGCAGAAACCATGCCCCCCTATTTATGGCATTAACTGTTGAGCTGTAATTAAAGAGTTTAAATGTCACCGAGTTCATTTGAAAAGCTACGGAGATAAAGTGAGCAGGTAAGGAGGTAGGGTGGATGAGGGAGTAGGGTGAGTATTGTAAATGGGTGAGGAGTAGGATGGGTAAGGTAAGTGGGTAGGGTGGCTGAGGGAGTAGGGTGAGTATGGTTAAGTGAGTAAAGGATACGGTGACTATGGTAAGTGGGTCAGGGGTATGGTGAGTGAGGGGGTAGGGTGAGTATGATAAGTGGGTGGGGGTAGGGTGAGTAAGGTAAGTGGGTAAGGGGATAGATAGGGTAAGCAGTGTGCTAACTTAGGGTCAGTTGAGTCACAGGAGTTGGGTTGTCAGACAGAGGAAGTGGTAAATTGGGTGTTCAGTGGGTAGACAGTTAGGATCGGGGGATTTGGGGATTGTCGGGTGGTGGGGACTAGACAGGTCAGATCAGTGGGTCAGGTGGGAGTTGGAGAGACAGGAGGTCAGTTGTATAGTTACCCAGGAGTAGACTAGGATTTTTTTCTGTCTAACATTTCTTGAATAATTTGGAACTGTCTGAAATCTTCGACTCTAACTCAGTGTTGGAGACTTTTTTGGAAGGTCCAGGGAGTAGAGTAATTGCCCATCAGAAGTTTAAATTTCCCAGGTAATTCTCATGGATTTACTGCATTGGGACTTCTGGGGGTCCCATGGTGCACATCGGGAGGTACTCTCGAGACTGGAATATATGGGCCATTATCTATACCTGTCTTTTCACCTGAGCCTTTCCCAATTTATTTGTTTAAAGTTCTTGTGACCATTCTATTATCATTTCCTCCAGGACTCCAGACCCAACAGGAATGAGGTGGTATTCATCCCAATGGTATGGTTCCTTCCAATCCCAATATTGCACCAGTGTCCCAAGAAATGGAATGCCTCTTTAACACACTGCTCCTTTAGCTGTGTGCTCACCCCATGAATCTGCTTATCCCTACGCCAATATCCACCTGGTTTGGTTAGTAATCGAGAGGTTACTCATGCAGAGGATCTTGTAGTCCTATTCTTTAATTTAGTTCCACAACAGCAGATTAAAGTCCAACAGGACTCACCTGAAGAAGGATTAATGCTCCGAAAGCTCATGATTCCAAATAAACCTGTTGGACTTTAATCTGCTGTTGTGAGCCTTCTTACTGTGCCCACCGCAGTCCAACAAAGGCATCTCCACACCTTAATTTAGTTCCTAATTCCTGGCATTTTCCAAACAGGAACTTCACCATTGCTTCTCAATGTCTTTGGTTCACTGGCCTGGATGAGTGCAGCTCCAACAATGCTCCAGAAACTCAGCACAACCAACATAAAGTAGGTTACTTTATTGCCACCCTAACCACTATCTTAAATATTCACTCCCTTCACCACCAACATACAGTAGCGACAGTTTATACGATCTACACAATGCACTGCAATAACACATCAAGATTTCTTCAGCAGCACCTACTTAAACTGTAACCTCTACCACCTAGAAGGAGAATCATAGAATTATAAAATCCCTACAATGCAGAAGGAGGCCACTCAGCCCATCGAGTCTGCACTGACGATGATTCCACCAAGACCCTATCCTCATAACCCCGCATATTTGCCCTGCTAATCCCCTGACACTAAGGGGCAATTTACCCTGGCCAATCAACCTAACCCGCACATCTTTGGACTGTGGGAGGAAACCCGAACACGTGGAGGAAACCCACGCAGACATGGGGGGAATGTGCAAATTCCACACAGGCAATTACCCAAGGCCAGAATTAAACCGGCGTTCCTGCTGCTGTGAGATAGCAGTGCCAACCACTGGGAAACCATGTGGCACAAGGGAACACAAACATCTCTAGTCACACTATAAGGGATAGATTGTGAACATTGGAACATGGGAGCGGAGGGGCGGTGGGGGGGGGGGGGGGGGGGGGGGGGGTGGGAGGGGTGGCGGCAATATGCAGAGGTCAGAACAAACCTAATGAAAATGTGCTCCCTGAAAGATCCAAATTTGAACCACCTTCTAAAAATGAATTGGTCACCTACCCCTGACCCACTTCTGTTAAAGCTGAAGTGAATGGCTTGAAACATAACATTTGTTTTCTCCCCACCTAACCTAAGTCCACCCATTCTTGGATATAAAAATACTCTCCATCCCCATCCTGCTGTATTTATAGGTCGGAAAATTCTACCACTGAGCTCCAATGATCTGGATATTTTACAAATATTAATATCACGAGTGCATTTTTCTTGGCAACAATATTGGTTAAATCGTATTGCTCATTCACATTGATACTTGAAGCTACATAATCAATGCGTGATTAAGGCAGATTGGAAATAATTAACAAATGCAATTATTATTCAAATAATTATCACTCGGTCGTCAACTTCTTCATATTTGAGACATTGTGAATAAAGCAGCTGAATCATTTCAGTAATATTGCCTATTAATAGGTTATCCTATTCAGAGATGAACGACCAAAAGATTCAAGAACTGTAATACAGAATGGCATTGGTCTATAGGGAAGGTGCAGCTACAAAAGCAAATTCATCAGTGCAACAGAGATACATAACTTCTGGCTATATTTCATAAAGACTGTTAAATGTTGGGAATTGTACATTAAAGATAATTCCCTGAAGGATGCAGATTCTGCTAAGGATGATTTGTTAATGCAGAACAATCTCGTTTTCTCTGTATGATTTACAGTAATTGTGAGCTGGCTTTGGTAATATGAAATTATTACAAGCTGAGAGATACTCTTATGCTTTAAGGTAAAGACATAAATCTACCAGAGATAATGTTTTTTTTCAAAAGTCAACATCTAAGTTGTAGATGGAGCTTCATTGCCCTACATCGGTCTAACCAGTTTCTTACTCACCAATATGGCTCTAATATCTCCATTTCATTAATTAGATGCAAGCTTCAAAGTAGAGTGAAAAAACAACACTGTCAAAGTACATCTGATTCATTGTCATGAAAGCTCTTCTGAATCATTTTGTTAGACATTTCAACAAGTGTTTGCCCAATTATTCATCTCCATTTGCAAATCCTCCAATAATGAAGCCACAAATGCTTGCTTACTACATTCAACAGTGTACAGGCTAGCCAACATTCAACCTTGAACTGACAAGCAACAGGTAACATCTGTGCCACATAATTATCAGGTAATGATCTTCTCTAGCAAGAAAAGTCCCAACAAACTTCCCTTCACATTCCAAAGCACTATTATGTGCTCCAACATCTCGGGGTTCACTGGAGCTTAAGTGAAAAAAAGCAAAATCAACAATGTAGCTACTAGAATGGGCTCTGAAAAATGGAACACCGCCTGATGTCTGAAAGTGTCTACACCTACCACAAGCCTCAATTCAGGAGTGGATCAGAATTATCATCAATTACCTAGATTAGGGAGGCAGCAACACTATCCAAGAAGCTCAATGCCATCCAGGATCTGATATCACCGAATATTGTACATGGTTGTGTCCCTCATACCCTGGGTTTGCACTTTTCTTTAGCATACTGTTACACTTTATGAAGTTTATCACTTTGTTATGGTTTGGAGCTATGGCTAGGATTCTCCGACCTCGCCCGTTACTGGGATTTTCCGGTCCTGCTGCATTGAATGAAGTCTTGGCTGAGCACCAAATTCTGTGTTCTCACTCGCAGCCGTGGAAGGGCGAGAATTCCGGCCAACATCTTTAATTTAAGATAAAATGAAAGGTCATGTGATCTTTTCTGAGGTTTACCTGACAGCATGCCTGGGTTTGATTTTTGGACATTAAAGGGAGCCCATAGTATTTTACTGGGAAGAAGGTGCAAGGTGTTAATACTTGGAGACAATGGTGGCAACATGTGTTCTAACGGTGGATAGAACGTGAGTTTCCAAAGACTCTGAAAAGTACTGAGAATTTCAGGTTGTAAACAGTTGTGCTATAAACTGTCCAGTTAGAATCATAGAGATCTACAGCACACAAAAGACCCTTTGGTCCATTGCAACTGCACCGGTCAAAAACAGCCACCTACTATTCAAATCCCATTTTCCAGCACTTGGCTCATAGCCTTGTATGCTTTGGCATCACAAGTGCACGTTTAAATACATCTGAAATGTTAAAACAGTCTCTGCCTCCACTACCCTTTCAGGCAGTGAGTTCCAGACTCCCACCACCCTCTGGGTGAAAAGGTTTTTCCTCACATTCCCTCTAAACCTCCTCCCCTTACCTTAAACCTATACCCCCTGGTCATTGATCCCTCCACTAAGAGGAAAAGTTTCTTCCTGCCTATTCTATCACTGTCCCTCATAATTTTATATATCTCAATCATGTCCCCCCTCAGTCTCCTCTGTTTCAAGGAAAACAACCCCAGTCTATCCAATTTTTCTTCATAACTAAAACTCTCCAGCCAGGCAACATTCTGGTAAATCTCCTCTGCACCCTTTCCAGTGCTATCACGTAGCCCCTACAATGTGGATTCCAGAACTGAACACAATACTATCGCTGTGGCCTAACCA
This sequence comes from Mustelus asterias, assembly GCF_964213995.1. Classification (NCBI taxonomy): domain Eukaryota; kingdom Metazoa; phylum Chordata; class Chondrichthyes; order Carcharhiniformes; family Triakidae; genus Mustelus; species Mustelus asterias. The sequence goes on along the minus strand of NC_135807.1, from coordinate 54,568,673 downwards.
ATGTTTTATACAGTTCCAGCATCACCTCCCTGCTCCATGCCTTAGCTAATAATGGCAAGTATACTTGATGCCTTCTTAACCACTTTATCCACCTGTCCTGCTATCTTAAGGGACCACTGTACATGCACACCAAAGTCCCTCTGATCCTCAGTGCTTCCTAGAGTCCTGCCATTCATTATGTATTTGGGGCAGCACAGTGGTACAGCAGTTAGCACTGCTGCCTCACAGCGCCAGGGACCTGGGTTCAATTCCTGGTTTGGGTCACTGTCTGTGTGGAGTCTGCACGTTCTCCCCGTGTCTGCGTGGATTTCCTCCAGGTGCTCTGGTTTCCTCCCACAGTCTGAAAGATGTGCTGGTTAGGTGCATTGTCCATGCTAAATTCTCCCTCTGCACAGGCACCAGAGTTTGGCAACTAGGGGATTTTCACTGTAACTTCATTGCAGTATTAACGTAAGCCTACTTGTGACACTAATATAAAATAATAATAATAAGTATTCTCTTGCCTTGTTTGTTACTTTTACTTCTAAGATAAAGGAAAGTAAGGGTTTCAATGATAGTTAACAAAAATGTCTACTTAGATACAAGACTCATGTGATTCATGTTGCCATCAAGATGGGCTTTGAGAGAGGAATGGTCTAAGTAATCTCTAAAAGCTCACAGACAAGGTTAGTCTAACTGGATCTGGGAGAGAGCAGCTAGAGGCTAAAGGCTCTACAGTTCACTACACGAGGACATGGATGGGTGATCAGGTTGAAAAACAATTCTTTTTGAGGATTTGAGATGAGGCTGAAAGATTTGTCTAGCTTGTGCTAGAAGGATTATGACCAAGGGTAAAAAAGAAACTTCACTGTGAAGGACAGTTCTTAGATTATGCTAAGAAAGGAAAAGAACAGAAAGTAGACCCTTCAGAGCTATGAATCATTTTGGACTGATTTTGGGAGAATTGACTATCCACTTAAAGGAATGTATAAACTACACCTGTGATGTGTTATTTCTCAGTTGGGCTAAAAGATAAAATTTGAACTATTTGTTCTATGGTTTAAAGTATAAGTTGTCGACAAAATAGTGTTTGGTCAACAGTGCTCTTAGTCTTGTGTTGTAGTAAAAGTCTTAAAACATAAAATCTTGAGGTGCTATTCTTTCTCTTATTAACTGAAAGTTTGAATTTCATTTTTAAAAAGTTAACCATCTTTATGGGGATCATAATTTACAGTCTGCATTTTATCGACTGTCACATTCATAAAATAGCAACAAACCACAAATGAATAGTTATAAATATTTGACATATCTGACTATAAATGTATAACAGCAAGCTAGCAGACAATCAAATTGGTCCTTTTCTTTAGTTCTTTTTGTTGAACTCCCAGTTAGTCAAGGCCTCAGGCACATTTTCTAATAATGAATTACATTGACCAAAATTCATATGGCCAGGAAATTCTCCCACTCTGCTGTCATTCCTTCATAGGAACTGTGGCATAAATCTTACACTTTCAGTGAAGTAATATCAGTGGTGCAGAAGCCGCTCTGAGCAATTCTTTGATCCATTAATTCCTTCATCCTTCTTCACTTAGTATTTGGCATACAAAATAGGATTTGCCAGTTGTCCAGATGGAAGTCATGTGGTTGACATTACAGAAGGTGACATCACGAAAGCACTGAGGGAAATATGTTTGGGATTATAAAAGACAGGTAGCCTGTCTGAATATGAAATATATGAATATGAAATTCCATTGCTTGCTGCAGTCTGTAGATCACCAACTAGTGAGAAGGATGTAGAAGAATGAATCTGCAGGAAAGTTACAAAGAGATGCAAACATTATAGAGTAGTTTTAATGAGGGACTTTAATTACCTGAAGGTAAACTGGGATAGTGGTCATGTAAAGTGCTCAACAAAAGTTCCTGGACAGTGCTTAAGAAGATTTTCACAGCAGTATGTGTCCCGTCCAACAAGGAAGGATGCACTGTTGGACCTGGTTCTTGGAAATGAAGTGGGCCAAGTAGATCAAGTGTCAGTGATCATGTGTTGCAAAGCTTATGATGGTGATAGAAAAGGATAATCCAGAATAAAAATAATTAACTGTGGGAGAGCTGACTTCAATGGGGCAAGAACAGAACTGAGCTGGTTAGATGGGAATGCAAGATCAATGTGAAAAACTGTACCTGAACAATGTGCTACCTTCAAAACAGAAATGGTTCAGACCCAGTGAAGGTATATTCTGTTATAAGGGGAAGGTAGGTCACACAAGTCCAGAGCTTGCTAGATGAAAAAGGAGATAGAAATTAAAGTAAGGAAGAAAATGTGTGCTTATGACAGGTGTCAGTTAAAAAATACAGTTAAGAATGAAGAGGAATATAGAAAGTTCAGAGGGGAGGTGAAAAAGGTCATCAGAGAAACAAAGAGGGTTTATGAGAAAAGACTGGCAGCTAAAATAAAGGGAAATCCCAAAGTCTTTTATAAGAATATAAATAGTAAAATCTGGTGAAAGGAGGAATCGGGCTGATTAGGGACTCAATTGGGAATATACAAATGGAGATAGCGGCCATGATTGCTCTATTAAGTGAATACTTTGCATCCATCTTTACCAAGGACGTAGTGCTACCCAAGACAGGGTGACAGACAAGAAAAATGTGTTGTTACAAGGGGACAAAGTTGTTAAGGAGGAGGTATTAAATAGATTGTCGGTACTGAAAGTTGACAAGGCAGCGAGACCGGAAAAAATGGATCAATAGATATTGAAGGAAGTGAGAATGAAAATTGCAAGGAGGTTAGGCAGAACTTGTACAAGACACTAGTTAGACTTCAGCTGGAATATTGTGTACAGTTCTGGGTGCAGCACCATAGGAAGGATGTGAATTGGGGAGAGTGCCAAAGAGATTTAGAAGAATGGTTCCAGGGATGAGAAACTTCAGTCATGCGGATAGATTGGAGAGGTTGGCACTGTTCTCCTTGGAGAGAAGAAGGCTAAGAGGGAATCTGATTCAAAAGGGGGCTAGACAGAGAAGATAGGGAGAAACTGTTCCTGCTCGGAAAAGGATCACGAACAAGAGATTTAAAGTGGTTTGCTAAAGTAGCAAATGTGACGTAAGAAAAAGCTTTTAACGTGGTTCAGGTCTACAATACACTGCCTGGACTCTGACTCTGACTCTGTCTACACTTCCCGCTGCCTCGGCAAAGCAGCCAGCATAATTAAGGAACCCACGCACCCCAGACATTCTCTCTTCCAACTTCTTCCTTCGGGAAAAAGATTCAAAAGTCTGAAGTCACGTACCAACCGACTCAAAAACAGCTTCTTCCCTGCTGCTGTCAGAGTTTTGAATGGACCTACCTTGCATTAAGTTGATCTTTCTCTACACCCTAGCTATGACTGTAACACTACATTCTGCACTCTCTCGTTTCCTTCTCTATGAACGGTATGCTTTGTCTGTATAGCGCGCAAGAAACAATACCTTTCACTGTATGTTAATACATGTGACAATAATAAATCAAATCAAATCAAGGAAGTGTATTGGAGGCAGATTGAATCAGGGTATTCAAGAGGGCATTAGGTGACTATTTAAGTAGAAACAATGTGCAGGGGAAAAGACAGGGGAATGATGACAGTGCAGATACAATGGGCCAAATGGCCTCTTGCACCATAACAATTCTGTGATTCTGTGATTAGTTCATTTTTCCTCAAACCCAGGCTTCAGTATTAAGTGCTGTACCATTCAGCAACATGTAAATTAATTCAGGATTCTGACCTTACCAGAAAATAGTTTTATTTTCTACAAAGATTATTACTAAAATTAATCTCTTCCTTTTGGAAGAATTCTCTCTTGGGAAGAACAAAGAAGGATACTTCAACAAACTGTGAATTGTCATCCACTACAACTGACAGAATCACAGCCAGTTGAAGGCCTCAAACATTGTCAAGACTGCCAAAGTCTATTCTCTGTGATGGATGGAAATGCTCTCTTCATCAAACGCTTGCCATTCATGCAGAACACTGACAGTTGCCAACGCTGCCTCAGATTTTCACGTTGTGCCTTTCCGGAAAGGATTTGCTGATTCTCTGACCTTCAGAGGAATCGTCATGAAAGATCTAATAAATATAAAATTGTTCCGTCTGACACGAGTGGTAAGGTGACTTGTTTGGGCTCTGAAAATCACCTCAACACACCACAGCTTCAATCAACACCTCGATTCCATCCTCATCTTTATCTTAGTGGCAACTAACAGTGTTGAAAATCTAATCTATGAGCTAAATTCTTTCTTCACTACTTGCCGCACTTGGAAATGATCACTGTTGAGATTGAAATCTTCAATGCCCATTTGTAACAGAAAAATCTCCTGGCGAGCCCTTAGTGCTTCTAAACTGAAGGACCGCTGGTTCTCTTTGTACCTTTGGTGTTTAGTGACAAGAGATAACGTACTGTGCACAGTGCTGGTCTCCATATTATAAAATGAATATAGAGGCACTGGAGAATGTGCAAACAAGATTTACAAGGAGGCCAGAGCTGAGAGGTTATGACTATCAAGGAGGACTGAACAGGCTGACATCTCCGGAGAGGAGAAGACTGAGGGGTGATGTGATGGAAATCATTAAAATTAGCAAGTGGTTTATTAAGGATGGGGTAGGGAAGATGTTCCACTTGTAGGGGAATTCAAAAGTATGCTTCCATAAAGAAAGATAATCAGTAAAACATCAAAAAACGAATTCAGGCGAAACTTCTTTATGCAGAGAATGGGCAGAATGTTAAATTTGCTAGCGCAGGGGATAGCTGAGGTGAACAGTATCGTTGTGTTTAAGGCAAAGTTAGATAAACACATGGGACTGGATTTAATCATCTGAATATATTTGCCTTATGAGTGAGGTATGTGATGATGCTGCATTATCATTTATGGGTGCCCTCCCAGTTATATCTTCTAGATAAGCTTCTTTCATCAAAAGACAGCAATGTGAGACATTAAATAATTGCTCAGGTGCTGTGAGGCTGGACTCAGCAAATTTACAATGGAATGAGAAAGCATTTTGATGCAGTAGTTTTGATGTTGTCAAAATAAGATTTTTTTTGCATAGTTTGTCCTGCTAGTTGTGGCGACAGACTTTAACAAGATGGTTCATAAGAAGATAAAAGCAAAATACTGCGGATACTGAAATTTGAAACAGAACCAGAAAATGCTGGAAAATCTCAGCAGGCCTGACAACATCTGTGGCGAGAGAATAATGTTGGCTCTATTCTCTCCCCACAGTTTTGTTTTGGTTCATAGGAAGAGTCATATTGGGCTTGAAACATTAATGTTTCTCTCTCCAGAGATGCTGCCAGACCTGCTGAGTTTTTCCAGCATTTGAACATTCAAAATGGTGGCAGGAGTAGGCCACTCGGCCCCTCTCGTCTGCTGCAGCATTGAATAAGATCCTGACTGATCTGATCAGAACCTCCACTCTATATTCCTGCCTACCTCCAATAATCTTTCACCCCATTGTTAGTTATCAATCTATCTATTAGGTTTCCTAATTATTTGCTGTACCTATAAACTAGCCTTTTGTGGTTCATGCACTAGGACACCCAGATCCCTCTGAATCTCAGTGTTCTCCAATCTCTCATCATTTAGATAATATGCTACTTTTTAATTCTTCCTGCCAAAATGGACAATTTCACATTTGCCAGATCTTTGCTCACTCAATGTCACTTTGTAGCAACCTTACGTCCCCTTCACAAATAACTTGCCTACCTATCTTAGTGTCATCAGCAAATTTAGCAAACATATCTTCAATCCCTTCTTCAAATTATTTGCAAAATGTTGAGGCCCCGGCATTGATCTCTGTGGCACACCACTTGTTACATCTTGCCAGCAAGAAAATTACCTATTTATACCAACTTTCTGTTAATTGTTAGCTAGCCAACCTTCCATCCCTACACAATGAGCTCTTATTCTCCACAATTACCTTTGACGTGGTGCCTTATCAAGTGCCTTCTGGAAATCTAAGCACAGTACATCCACTGGTTCCCCTTTATCCACAACACATGTGACTTGTTCAAAGAATTCCAGTAATAATCCCTTACACAAAACTATTTTGACTCTGCCTGATTGCCTTAATCTCTTCCAAGTTCCCTGCAATACTAACTTTAATAATACCTTCTAACATTTTCCCTGTGACAGATGTTAGGCTAACTGACCTGCTTTCTATCTCTCTTCCTTTTTGAACAAAGGATTTACATTTACTATTTTTCAATCAAATGGAACCTTTCCTTAATCTTGGGAAGTTTTGAAAATTAAAACCAACGCATTACCTATTTCACCAGCCACTTCTTTCAAAGACACTGGGATGAAGTCCTAATGATCCGGGGGACTTGTCAGCCCACAGTTCCAATAATTTGCTCAATACCACTTCTCCGGTGATTGTAATTTTCCTCTCTCCCTTCCATTTATTGATTTACATTTATTTCTGGGATGTTACTTGTGAAGACTGAAGAAAAATACCTATTCAATTCATTTGCCATCTCTTTACCTTCCATTATTAATTCCCCAGACTCACTTTCTTTGATTGGATCTGATTTATTATTGTCACATGTATTAGTATACAGTGAAAAGTATTGTTTCTTGCGTGCCAACAGACAAAGCATACTGTTCATAGAGAATGAAAGGAGAGGGTGTAAAATGTAGTGTTACAGTCATAAAGTAAAGTTTATTTGTTAGTCACAAGTAAGCTTATATTCACACTGCAATGGAGTTACTGTGAAAATCCGTTAGTCGCCATACTCTGGTGCCTGTTCGGGTACACTGAGGGAGAATTTAGCATGGCCAATTCACCTAACCTGCACATCTTTGGACTATGAGAGGAAACTGGAGCACCCAGATGAAACCCATGCAGATACAGGGAGAATGTGCAAACTCCATACAGACAATGGCCCAAGCTGGGAATCGAACCCAGGTCCCTGGCACTGTGAGGCAGCAGTGCTAATCACTGTGCCACCATGCCACCCCATAGCTAGGGTGTAGAGAAAGATCAGCTTAATATATGGTAGGTCCATTCAAAAGTCTGATGGCAGCAGGGAAGAAGCTGTTCTTGAGTTGGTTGGTATGTGACTTCAGACCTTTGCATCTTTTTCCTGACAGAAGAAGATGAAAGAGAGAATGTCCAGGGTGTGTGGAGTCCTTGATTATGCTGGCTGCTTTTCCGAGGCAGCGGGAAGTGTAGACCGAGTCAATGGATGGGAGGCTGATTTGCGTGATGGACTGGGCTTTGTTCACGACCCTTTTGTGGTTTCTTGCATCTTGGTCAGAGCAGGAGCCATACCAAGCTGTTATACAACCAGAAAGGATGCTTTCCATGGTGCAACGATAAAAATTGGTGAGAGTCGTCACGAACATACCAAATTTCCTTAGCCTCCTGAGAAAGTAGAGGCATTGGTGGATTTCCTTCACAATGGCGTCAGCATGGAGGGACCAGAACTAATGCTCACTTTGTTAAGTCTTCTTATTTAAATATCTATAAAAACTGTTACTATCCATCCTTGGCTGGAATTCCCCCCCCAAAGGTTCCAAGGGTTGAATTTGTGTGAAAACTGGACTAATTCACATTGGTTTTCTCGGTGGGAACTGAGAAGAATCTCCCACACTCTGGTGCACTGCAGAGGCCACCAGTGTGAATATCATTAAATTTCAGGGGGCATGGCCTATTTCTGCTGGAGAGGCTGAAATCAGCACTGAACGGGCCACTGAGCATGTACCAATCTGTCAGTGCCGATTTTGGCACATGCGCAGCGGCCCCGCACTGATGGACAACCGATCACTGGCCAGCCCCATGATCCCGCAATACCGGGTCTCCACTGCCCCCTCCACAACGCGATTGCTGGCCCTCTGACCATTTCTGGGCCAGCCTCGAGCCCTTCCACCCAGCCCGCCATGATCTTCAGCCCACCCCCCCCCCACAATTCCCCTCACAGTCCCGACACCCCCCACAGTGCCGCACCCCCAGTAGGCTGACCCCCCCCAGCTCACACTCCTCAAGCCATCCCCAATCACTGGCCTCCCTTCTTCTCCCACCAATCCCTATGCAGAGTGGCAACAGGGTCCCGCCCCCACCAATTGAGGCATCATGCCCTGCCCCATCAGGCTCTGTCCCCTGGCCCCATCGCCCATATGTCCCACCCCCTTGGCATCGCCCGATGCCCGATGGGCAGTGTCAAAGTGTCCCTGGGGCATTGGCACTTTGCCTCTTGGCAGTGCCAGGGAGTACAGGCTGGCACCCCGTGCCATCTGATCCCCTGGGTGGCCCCAGTTGCGCCCCTTCACTCCAGTGGGGTTGGCTTTCTAGTTACCCAAAAATGGGCAGCTACTGTAATCCCCGCTGGAGTGAAACACTCTGGCGGGTGAGGTGCGAGTGGACCCAGAGGCTTCAGTCCCAGGCCTACTGATAGCATTTAAATTATATTAAAATTAGGATTTAATTACTTACCCCACCTCCCCGCCGATTTCCGAAGTGGAGCAGACGCCGCTGGAAATCCGGCGCTGGATACACTATCGCAGCAGGAACGCACGCACAAATCCTGCACATCACCTGCCATGGGATTTTTAGCGTAGTGGGATGGGAGAATCACTCCCCTTATATTTCCAGCTATCTTTCTCTCACACTCACTGATCTTCTTGCCATTTTATGCTGTTCTTTATATTCTGTCCAATCTTCTAACTTGCCACACATCTTTGAGGAATTATATGCTTTTTCTTTCAGTTTGATACTGTTGTTAACTTTTTCAGTGAGCTACACAGGGAGGGTCCTCCCTTTGGAACTTTTTCTTTCGCATTGGAACGTATCTGTTCTGTATATTCTGAAATACCCCTTTAAAAGTCTGTCATTGCATCTCTGTAGGCCTATTCCTTAACCTCATCTGCCAGTTCACTTTAGTTGGCTTTGCTTTCATGCCCTCATAATTGCTCTTATTTAAGCACTTTCTGTTTTTATTAACAAGAGGTTTCTAGCTGCTGAAAGGTAGCTGCTTCAGAGCATTAACAAGTCTGTCATTTCCTTCTCACCCATAATAGCTTTGCTTTCATTCATCTTTAATGTGTCCTTATTCCCCTTTACCAGTCTATTTCCCTGAATATAATGATAACTTCTTCCTGAGAGGTGAACTATTCTCTTCAATTTTATTTTACAATCTCCTTTTGCATCCCTTAACACTTTCTTTGATCATTATGAAAGCTGTACAATCACAAAGTGCTGAGTTCATTATTCTAACTGCCTCAAAAGTCTCTTTGGCAAGCTGCCATACCCTTAAATGATCTAAAACCAAGTCCATAAATAGGTCCCTTAACATCTATGGACCAGGAGCCATACGCTACATGTTATTCATTTACTACAATTTCCAAAATAGCCTTTTAGCGCTATGACTAATTGTGTCTAAGTACCATATAGGAAGCTTTCCAAAACTTTTTGCATGTTTCAGCTATTAATAGTCTTAAACAATTATTTTTTAAAAATTCTAATTTTATATGTCATTGAATTCATTGCCAAGTTGCAGTCAGCACTTTACTTTTAGGTAACAGAGGTTCCTCAGCGCATTGGAGGGTAACTAATGTAAGCCTACTATTCAAAAAGGAAGGTAGAGAGAAAACAGGGAACCACACACCATTGAGCCCAACATGAGTGTTAGGGTCCCTTATCAAGGATTTCATAGCTCAGCACTTGGAAAGCAGTGGCATAATGAGACAAAGTCAGCATGGATTCAGAAAAGGGGAATCATGCTTGATGAATCTATTAGAATTCTTTGAGGATATAACCAGTAGGGTTGACCAAGGAGGACCAGTGGATGTGGACCATTTAGACTTTCAGAAGGCTTTTCACAAGGTCTCACACTACAGACTACTATGTAAAGTTAAAGTGCATGGGATTGCAGGTAGTGTCTTGAGATGGATGTAAGCTGGTTAGCAGATATGCATAGAGTTGGCAGGAATAGGTATTTTTTAAATTGGCAGGCAGTGACTAGTGGGGTACCGCAGGGATCTGTGCTTGGGCCCCAACTGTTCACATTATACATTATTGATTTGGAATAGGGAACTGAATGTATTATCTCCAAATTTGCAGATGATACAAAGTTGATTGGGAGGGTGAGCTCTGAGGAGGATGCAGAATTGCTTTAGCGTGATTTGGACAGGCTGAGTGAGAAGGCACCTGCATGGCAAAAGCAGTATAATGTGGATAAATGTGAGGTTATCTGCTTCGGTAGCAATAATAGAAAGGCAGATTATTATGTGAATGGGTCTAAATTGAGAGAGGTGGATACTCAGTGAGACCTTGATGCCTTTGTGCATCAGTTGCTGAAAGTAAGCATGCAAGTACAGCAGGCAGTAAAGAAGGCAAATGGTACATTGGCCTTTATAGCTAGAGGATTTGCGAGTAGGGATTGTTGTGCTACAATTATATGGGACATTGGTGAGGTCACACCTGGAGTATTGTGTGCGGTTTTGGTGTCGTTATCTGAGGAAGGATGTCCTTGCTGTAGAGGGAATGCAGTGAAGTTTCACCAGGCTGATTCCTGGGCTGGCAAGTCTGTCATATGAGGAGAGACTAAGTCGGTTAGGATTATATTCATTGGAGTTTGGAAGAGTGAGAGGAAACTTATAAAATTCTAACAGGATTAGACAGGGTACATTCAGAAAGAATGTTCCCGATGGTGGGGGAGTCCAGAACTAGGGGCCATAGGTTGAGGGTAAGGGGTAAACCTTTTAGGACTGAGATGAGGAGAAATTTCTTCACCCAGAGAATGGTCAATCTGTGGAATTCACTACCACAGAACGTAATTGATGTCAAAACATTGTGTGATTTCAATAAGAAATTAGATATAGCTATTGGGGCTAAAGAGATCATGGGATATGGGGGAAGGTGGGATCATGATATTGAATTGGGCAGGCAAGGTGGCACAGAGATTAGCACTGCTGACTCACGGTGCCAGCGACCGACATTCAATTCTGGGCTTGGGTGAAGCAGAGGCGAATCCCCCTCTCTGAAAACTAACACCGAAACACCCAAAGCGGAGTACCCACCCTATAATCTGTAAAAAGGTGTTTCTTAAAGTTAATTTATTGGTCACAAGTAAGGCTTACATTAACACTGCAATGAAGTTACTGTGAAATTCCCCAAATCGCCACACTCCGGCACCTGTTCGGGTCAATGCACCTAACCAGTACGTCTTTCAGACTGTGGGAGGAAACCAGAGCACCTGGAGGAAACCCATGCAGACACGGGGAGAATGTGCAGACTCCACACATAGTGACCCAAGCCGGGAATCAAACCCAGGTCCCTTGCGCTGTGAAGCAGCAGTGCTAACCACTGAGCCACCATGCAGTGTGTGTGAAGTGGTGCAATCTGCTCTTCAGCAACTTCTAGTGGTTAAATAAAAATAAATCCATGGCACTCTCTCTAAAATCAACACGTAACAATTTGTCTAACTAACAGTGAACAAGTTAACTAAACTATTAACAATCTAAATAAATCCCTACTAATTATTAACTATTTTTGAATAAAAAAAGATTTTAATTGTATGCTGTTCAAATAAATACAATTCCCACTTATTAACAAAATAGAATTTAGTCACTCTCTAAATTACAACCAGGGTTTGAGTCTTCTGGAATATTCTGGACCTTCTCTGTTGATTCTTCTGTCTGGAACTTCTTTCTTCTTTGGTACTTTTGCTATCCAGATGATACTTTCTCTGAGACAGAGATGAAGCTATGAGAGACAGCGATCTCTCTCTCTCTCTCGAGAGAGAGAGAGAGAGAGCTGAAAGCTAAGAGTTGTTAGTTCTGGCAGATGACAGTTGCTCTATCCCTCTGTCCCACTGCCCCCTTCTTTTATACCCGTGATGACATATCAATATTTCTCACAATAGGATTGGTCCTCGGTTGTAAAAACAATCAGATTTAAATTTAATAGGTTTTTGGTATCTAAATGCCTGATTCAAATTGATTGGCTAAATTCAAAAACTTGTTGTCTTGGTAAACTGTTGTTTGGCCTTTCGATACAAATGTTTCAGTTTTGGGCTCTGTGGTGAACCATCGTTGGTTCACCACTGGGGTTTGTTACCATGTTACTGTTGGGCTAGGGTGTTATTACTGTGGGGGTTGTACTATGTTGTTGGGTTAGGGTGTTCACCTGTTATAAGTGTTACCATGGCACATTCCAGTGGGGTCCCGCCTCCGGTGGCAGGGTATAAGACCCCCTGCTCCGGCAGGACCCCTTCAGTCTGAACTGGTGTATTCATGTTAGTAGTTTCATTGTTACTGTATTAAAGCCTTCAATACTAAAGCCTTGATTCCATGTGCTCATTGACGCGCATCAATTTAATACAGTAAACAGAGAGTATGGAACAGATTCTAAAACCGGATCGTCTGACACTGGACCCACGTGCGGTCGGTGCAGCTAACACATTCGACCATTGGTGGAAGTGCTTTGAGGACTACCTGGCAGCCTCGGTAGCTATCACTACGGACAGTGATAGACTCCAGGTCCTCCACGCGAGGGTAAGCGACACGATTTACCTAGCCATTCGTGCAGCTCCCACTTACCAGGGTGCCGTCGAGCTCCTAAAGAATAGGTGCATTACGCCACCCAACGAGATACATGCTCGTTACCTCCTCGCTACACGACGTCGGCAGTCGGGCGAAACCATAGAGGATTATGCCAATGAGCTCCTGCAGCTTGCCAGGGGTTGCGACTGTAAGGACGTCTCCGCCGAGCAGTACATGTACGACCTCGCCCGAGACGCGTTCGTAGCAGGGGTAGGGTCCTCGTACATCAGGCTTAAATTACTAGAAAAGGGGAAACTCAACTTGACCCAGGCAATGGGGATGGCCGTGAGGTTGGAGGCGGCGTCGAAGAGCTTGGCGCTGTACCCCGAGGACCACGTGCAGTCAACGTGGTTGGAGCAAGCTCTGCTCCCTCCTCGCCCCGCGAACCCGCGCTCCCAGATTGATTCGACGACGGCGGCAGCTCCAGGTGGCCAGCGATGCTATTTTTGCGGTGGGGCCAAGCATCCATGGCAACAGTGTCCGGCAAGAACGGCAATCTGCAGCCAGTGCGGTAAAAAAGGCCACTACGGCAAAGTCTGCAGGTCCAAACCTAAAAACGGCAGTGCAGTTTGTAACCCTCCAGAACGGAGACCATCTCTTTCGGCGTTGCAGTACCCACGAGGTCCGACCACGTGCGATCTCAGGACGGCGCCATCGTGGCAAACAGAGGAGGAGGAAGACCACCAGGAGTCGCTGCGCTTGGCGCCCTCGCCCACGTGCGATTCATGGGGGCGGCCATCATGGTCCACGACGACTAGGAGCGACCAGCAGGGGTCCTCAGCATCCACATCGGCAGCATGCAGTGATGCCCAGGGGTCAACGGTGGCGTCGATCTCTCTGGATCAGACCAGGCATTACAGACTGGAACATTCTATGATGGAGGTAAAGGTTAGTGGCAGAACTGTGAATTGTCTGTTTGACAGTGGGAGCACCGAAAGTTTCATACACCCTGAAACTGCTAAAAGGTGTGGACTCCGGGTTCTCCCTGCCAAACAGACAATTTCCATGGCATCACAGTCCCGGTCTGTACCGATCCAAGGACGATGTATGGTAACTCTTGAGGTACAGGGCACAGTTTACGAGCAATACAGGCTCCTTGTGCTACCTCACCTTTGCGCGCCAATTCTCCTCGGACTAAACTTTATGGTCCACATGAAGAGTGTGATCCTACAGTACGGTGGGCCACTCCCTTCACTGGCAGTAGGGAACCAGCCGCAGCCTCCAAATTGCCCAAAGCGCCCCGCGTGCAATCTATCCATCCTGAAGATCACGACACCATCCCTTTTTAAAAATCTGGTACCTGGCTGCAAGCCCATCGCTACTAAAAGTAGGCGTTACAGCGCTGAGGACCGGATCTTTATTAGATCTGAGGTTCAGCGGCTCCTCAAGGAAGGGATCATACAGGCCAGTGCTAGTCCGTGGAGAGCGCAGGTCGTGGTAGTCAAAAGCGGGAACAAACCTCGGATGGTCATCGACTATAGTCAGACCATTAATAGATACACGCAGCTGGATGCGTATCCTCTCCCGCGCATTTCTGATATGGTCAATCAGATTGCGCAGTACCGAGTGTTTTCTACCATAGACTTTAAGTCCGCCTACCATCAACTCCCCATCCGCCCAGAGGACCGACAATATACGGCCTTTGAGGCGGATGGTCGTCTATACCAATTCCTCAGGGTTCCATTTGGTGTCACCAATGGGGTCTCGGTCTTCCAGCGTGCTATGGACCGAATGGTGGACCAGAATGGGTTGCGGGCTACCTTCCCGTACCTGGATAACGTCACCATCTGCGGCCATGACCAGCAGGACCACGACACGAATCTCCAACACTTTCTGCGCACTGCATCTCGCCTGAATCTGACCTATAACAGGGAGAAGTGCGTATTCCGTACGCGTAAGTTAGCCATCCTCGGATACGTGGTGGAAAACGGGGTCATTGGCCCTGATCCAGACCGTATGCGCCCACTCACTGAACTTCCCTTGCCCGCTAGCACGAAAGCACTGAGGAGATGCCTCGGGTTCTTTTCGTATTATGCACAGTGGGTCCCCAACTACGCGGACAAAGCTCGTCCGCTCATTAAGTCCACGACCTTCCCACTTACGCCGGAGGCCCAATTGGCCTTCAAGGTTTTGAAAAGCGACATCTCGAAAGCCACGATGCACGCGGTGGATGAATCCATCCCTTTCCAGGTGGAGAGTGATGCATCTGACTTCGCCCTAGCCGCCACACTAAACCAGGCAGGCAGGCCCGTCGCGTTTTTTTCCCGCACCCTTCAAGGCCCAGAGATTCGGCACTCAGCGGTGGAAAAGGAGGCTCAGGCCATTGTGGAGGCAGTCAGACACTGGCGCCATTACCTGGCAGGTAAGCGGTTCACCCTGATCACGGATCAACGATCCGTGGCGTTTATGTTCAATAACATGCAGAGGGGCAAGATCAAGAACGATAAGATCTTGCGGTGGAGAATTGAGCTCTCCACCTATAATTACGATATTATGTATCGTCCAGGGAAGCTCAATGAGCCCTCGGATGCCCTCTCGCGCGGAACATGCGCCATCATGCAGGAGGACCGCTTGAAGGCTCTCCACAATGATCTGTGTCATCCTGGAGTCACCAGACTTTACCACTTCATCAAAGCCCGCAACCTGCCCTACTCGGTGGAGGAGGTCAGGTCAGTAACTAGAAGCTGTCGGATTTGCGCAGAATGCAAACCACACTTTTATCGACCAGACCGGGCACATTTGGTCAAGGCCACTCGCCCTTTTGAGAGGCTGAGTGTGGATTTTAAGGGCCCCCTTCCCTCAACAGACCGGAATGTCTATTTTCTCAATATAATAGACGAATATTCCCGGTTTCCGTTTGTTTTCCCCTGTGCGGACACGTCAACTGCCACCGTCATCAAGGTTTTCAGTGAACTTTTTACCCTGTTCGGGTACCCCTGCTACATTCATAGCGACAGGGGCTCGTCGTTCATGAGCAACGACTTGAGGCAATTCCTGCTCTCATTCGGGATTGCCTCTAGTAGAACCACGAGCTACAACCCTAGGGGTAACGGACAGGTGGAAAGGGAGAATGCTACAGTCTGGAAGGCTGTCCTACTGGCACTGAGATCCAGGGGCCTTCCAGTCTCCCGTTGGCAGGAGGTCCTTCCAAATGCGCTCCATGCTATCCGCTCCCTCCTGTGTACGGCAACCAATGCTACTCCCCACGAGAGGATGTTCTCATTCCCTCGGAAGTCGTCCTCGGGGACCTCATTGCCAGCCTGGTTGACGTACCCAGGACCCGTCCTTCTGCGGCGCCATGTGAGGGCTCGCAAGTCCGACCCCTTGGTTGAACCGGTCCAACTCCTCCACGCCAACCCTCAGTATGCCTATGTGGCATATCCTGACGGGCGAGAGGACACTGTCTCTATTAGAGACCTGGCGCCCGCAGGGGACGTAGCAACCCCTGCCGCTCCTATTCCCCCAGTCACAAATCCACTACTCCTCATTACTTCCCCAGACGTGGCGCGGTCAGCACCGGGACCAGTGCATAACACTTTCACTCCCATGTACAGCTTGCCTGAGACTCGGAGATCGGCGCCACCATCATCACCACCACCACCACTACCACCAAACGTTCCAGGATCCCCTGCACCATCGCCTCACCAGGGCCGGCCGGCCCGGGAGTCCTTGAGGGGACAGCCACACGTTACTTGGAGAGAGCCACTACAAGCACCTGCTCCGTTTTCGCAACCGGTGTTGAGGAGATCGCAGCGTCGGTGCGGTCCTCCAGACCGTCTGGACTTGTGAATCCTGTGATTTTTTTTTTTGTTATTGTCTGTTTTCGTCCACCCCGCCACCTTTTGTTCCTAAAGGAGGGGTGAATGTGGTGAACCATCGTTGGTTCACCACTGGGGTTTGTTACCATGTTACTGTTGGGCTAGGGTGTTATTACTGTGGGGGTTGTACTATGTTGTTGGGTTAGGGTGTTCACCTGTTATAAGTGTTACCATGGCACATTCCAGTGGGGTCCCGCCTCCGGTGGCAGGGTATAAGACCCCCTGCTCCGGCAGGACCCCTTCAGTCTGAACTGGTGTATTCGTGTTAGTAGTTTCATTGTTACTGTATTAAAGCCTTCAATACTAAAGCCTTGATTCCATGTGCTCATTGACGCGCATCAGGCTCTCTTTGTACTTGCAGTTTAAATCTCTAAGAACAGAAAAAGCACCACCTTTGAAGAGGACCATGCAATGCTTCCCCCCCTGGCATTTTACAATTTTACAAACACCAACTTTGCAACAAAAGGATATGGCGAAGGGTAGTTGGAAGCAGGCTAGTGAGTTGGACGATCAGTCATGATCATAATGAATGGTGGCAGCTTTGAAGGGCCAAATGGCCTGTTCCTATGTTCTACATTTCTATGTCGTTTGGGGGCAGGGCTTGATGCCATTTGGGATGGGCCTTGATGCCATTTGGGTCGGAGCTTGACATCACTGGTGGGTGGGGTGCCATGTCACTGGGAAGGGGGGGGGCAGGATGGCACCATGGAAGGGCCCTGGCTTGGAGGAGAAGCATGGGGGCCCCCAAAAGTGTAAGTCTGTCTCTGATGCAGGCTGTGTCAGAAATTGCCAGAAGAGCTGCCTGCACCATTTTGACTTCAGGGCTTTTGTAGCACCAGAACCAGATGCTCTCCAAAATTAAATTTCTTGGCCTCGGTGAACTTTTCTCTCAGTAATCTCATTATTTTCTTTCTGTTCCTGAGCTCTCTTTAATTTCCAAAAGCTGAACTCCCCTCAGTTATTTTCTTTAGGCTTCTTCCATTGATCTCATTCTGTCACTTTTATTTCTCCTCTCCTATTGAAAAATTCTTTTCTAATTAGTATAAATCATAATATGAAGACCCACTCAATAGTTTGAATATAGCCAATTAATTATCCAAATCTACACCACTTGAAATACGAACAAAGCTGACTGGGATGGAGAGAAGCAGCAATGAGAAGCAGAGCACTTTATAAATACAAAGCCCAAGGAGAATGGAGAGAAAGTAAATGCCAGGATTAACACGTTCAAATACTGATATAAATGCCAATTGTTTTATGAGATTTGAAAACAACTGTACCAGAAGAAACAATGCAGGAGCCAATCTAAGTTCAGTCTTAATTAGGAAATGAAATTAAGGAATGAACAGTGCTGTTGTCTCTTTAGTGCAATATATGTCTTATACAGTTGGTGGTATGTGCAAAGTACAGAAGGCAGAAACTGTCAGTAACAATAGTCATGATTACTTCATGAGCTGCCGAGGGCATTATTCAGTCAAACCTCATTAGCAAGATAGTTGTGACACGATACACAATAGAACGCATTTGGTCTGTACTTTCATAAGAATCCTGACATGTCCTTAGAATAACTGGAGCCCATTACTAAAGCCATGCACTTGCTTTGAAATTAGCAAGTAAACATTACATTAAGATCACTTGGGATTTTATGTCAGCCCTCAAGAATTGGATCAAAAGATGCTGAAAGGTACAATTATGTCCTTCAGCATTATAATGTTTTCAAATTACAGTGATAGATTTTCGTCTTCTCTGTATCGCCTTGGCAGATTGCAGGGAGGAGGATCCATCAAGGAGCATTGTGCCTCTTAACTGTTCAAACTCTTTGCTTGTCCTATTGAGCGTTCATGTGATACCAGTGGGAAGAAGACATTTGTGGGACCAGAGGTTAGCCAACTAAGTTGCAGTCCCCTAGGAAGCCTGGAGGTTGATTGCTAAGTGTGCAATGTTACCTCAGAAGCCAAAAGATCCTATAAAGCCACTAAGAAAACTATCATGGTCATGAGGACAGTCACTAATAATAATCATCTGCATTCACATACTTAACTGTGATATCTTGAGATATTTCACACCTTGGACTGAGTTTTCAATCCTCCTACCTGGTGAAATTAGGGTGGTAGCACTTGAAAATAATGGATCATGACCTACAGTGACTTGTATCTGTATAGGGTCTTTAATGTGGTAGACATCCTAAAACAATTTGGGAGCATTATGAACAAAATATGACGCTGAGCCACAAAGGGAGATATTAGAGCAGATAGTCAAAAGTTTAGTCAAACAGAAAGGTTTTAAGGATCGTCTTAAAGGAAGAAAGCAAAGTTGAGAGGAAGAGAAAGGATACTCAAGAGTTTATGGCCAAGGCAACTGAAGGCCTGGTGATTAATGATGGAAGAATGAAAATCAGAAGTGCTCAAGAGGCCGGAATTAGAGGACAGCAGTTATATAGAAAGGGTGTAATGTTGTAGAAGATAGGGAGTTAGGGCAGAATTAGGCCATAAAAGGGTTTGAAAACAAGGGTGAGAATTTTAAAATCAATGGATTGTTTGACTGCGGGTCAATATAGGTCAGTGAGCATAGGGATGATGGGTGAACCAGAACCAGAGGTCACAGTCTGAGGATTCAGGGTAGACAATTTAGGACAGAGATGAGGAGACATTCTTCACCCAAAGAGTGGTGAGCCTGTGGAATTCATTTCCACAGGAAGTAGTTCATGCCAAAACATTGAATGTATTCAAGAGGCAGCTAGATATAGCACTTGGGACGAATGGGGTCAAAGGTTATGGAGAGAAAGCAGGATTAGGCTATTGGTTGGATGATCAGCCATGATCGTGATGAATGGTAGAGCAGGCTTGAAGGGCCAAATGGCCTCCTCCTGCCCCTATCTTCTATGTTTCTATGTTTCGATGAATGACACTTGATGCAAGTTAGGACAGGGACAGTGGAGTTTTTGATGACCTTAGCTTGACTGTGGGGAGAAGGTGGGAGGCCAGCCAGGAGTGCATCAGAATAGTCAAGTCTGGAGGTAACAAAGACATCAATGAGGGTTTCAGCAACAAAGGAAATGAGACAGGGGCCGATGTTATGGAGGAGAAAGAAGGTGGTCTCACTGATGGTGCAGATATGTGGTTGAAAGTTCATCTTGGGGTCAAATATAACTGTGAGATTGTGAACAGTCTCAGGCAGTTGACAGGGAGAGTGATGGAATTGGTGGTAAATGAATAGAGTTTGCAGGGATCAAAGTCTTCTCAGTTCTTAATTGGAGGAAATTTCTGCTTATGCAGTACTGACTATCAGTTTAGTAGTCGGACAGTGAAGAGGTTGAGATGGATCTGGCTGTGATCAGCGTGTTTTTAGAAACTGATATTGTGTTTTTGGATGATGTTATTGAGGGTCAGAGGGCAGGTGCAAAATAGGAGTGGGTCAAGGATAGACCCTTGGGGACCACCAGAGGTACAACTGTACGATTGCAGCAATGGCTGCAACAATATATTTCGGGGCCTGGTGCTGAGAGGTTGGAGAAGCCCCCAGAGTCAGCTAACAGGTCCATGTTAAATAGAAATCAGAGTCCTTTGATGCCAATTATGATTTCTTGATATTGTGCTGTGCACATTCCAGCCAGAATGAACTCACAGCCTGGCCAAAGTGGATACAGAAGATGAGTTCATCTCTATTTCAGTGGGGCCAGGAGATGGAGGTGTGAACCTCAGCTAGTAGGACGACAGTACAACTCCCTTCCAATCTCCTCGGGAACATCCCACTCCAGCCCAGATCCTAGCCGAATGGACCACCTGATATTGCAATGGCCCAGAGCTGGTGGTCTTCCCCAGAATGCTCATTTTTCTGGCCATAACCCCCTAACCTGGTGCAAACAAGTCCTCAAAATTTATCAGCTCTCCCTCAGAACTGAGGGTGGCTAATCCATGTGTTTCATTAATCAGCTTTGCGGAAAATTGATTCCACTCTAACCGGTCACAGATCTAATCAGACAGAATTTTCTAACATAAATTAAGTTTGGAATGATGGCTGTGACAAAAAATATATTTTTTGGCTCATATGGAACAGAAATCAGCCTTAAGGTCCATTAACTAAACCATAACTGGCATTATGATACATTGGCATCAAAAGAGTGACAGAACCCCTGCTGCTTTTTTTATTGATAAGGTGTAAAATTCTGAAAGTGCTGTAAGTCAGTGTGTCTTTACTAGTGTTTTGCTTGTTTCCAACATTTTTAACACCAAACTCATTGAGTACCAGGAAGAGAGAACAGACGCAGCTCGATTTCTAGCCTTAAGACAAAACTCTAAGCTTTGCTTTATCAATGCCATTTGTCCAAAGAAATTCTAGATTCTGCCAGGAGATTAAATATTTTGATGCTTATGCAAATTTTGTGCAGGTCATAGCTTGGCAATGTTTTTCTTTGGATATAGCAATAAACTAAGGACAGAATTCTCCCATCTCACCCACAGTGGGTTTGGCAGCAGGCAAGATCGAAGAATCTGGCAGGAGCCAAAAGTAACTCACGTTGCAATTCTCCCACTGGTGAGTTAAAGGTGGGTCGGTCTCCCCACTGGCTGGCGATGAGAACTCTATTTGCATCTCTTGAATGCTCATTAAAATGCCCACCAGCATCCTGTCAATCCTTCCAATCTTGCATTAAATGACATCATTCTAAAACCCAATTGCTAAAGAGTGGCGTACACAAGGCAGTCCTCATTTCGTCAGATACTTCAAGGTGAGTGCAACAAAGCTTTTCCACCATAGTGTTGCAGTGTTCCTGATGCACTGTTCACCACTCTGCCAGGGTAGACCAGTTCCTGCCCTCTAGCTCCATGCTGAGCTGGTCTTCATAGACAGCACAGTGCTGGACCCATGGACCCTTTTGCGTCACAGTTTAATCAGTACTGTGCCTGGGGTTACGGAATAGACAGTGTCTTTCCTCCTGGTGCCACTCAGCAGTGTTTATCTGGACAGGACTGTGCTGTGGGACTCATGCAGCCACCACAACAAAGGTCTGAAGTTCAACCAGTGATGGAGTGCAAGGTGAGGCCGAAAGCTGGGGTGATGTAATGAAGACAAGGGAGGCAATGTGGAAGGAGGGCTGTGCAAGGAGTGGGGGGGGAAGTGCTCACAATGTCAGATAGAGGAACAAATCCAAAAGACATGCTCGTTAGGTGCATCGGTCATGCTAAATTCTCCCTCAGTGCTCCCGAACAGGCACGGAGAGGGGCAACTAGGGGATTTTCACAGTAACTTAATTGCAGTGTTAATGTAAGCCTACTTGTAACAATAATAAATAAACTTTAAACTTAGGGAGTGGTTAAGGATGGCAAACAATGGAAGGCAGAGGGAAGACCGATGGGAGGGAGGCTGGACTCTGTCAAGTCTGTATGAAAAGCTCACAAAAGAGAGGGTCAAAGGGATACCACACAATTTACAGGAAGGCGATGCATGAAGGCCCCAGTTGCAATGGGTAGAGGTCCAAGTGGGGCATGGGTGCCTGGCAGGTGATGGGCTCATGGAGAGGGTGGTTGAATCTAGGAACAGATTTCTTGGGGCCAGATTGCTCACATCCTGCACAGTCTGATGCACTGTGAGAATTCTACCCTGAGACTCCATCTGTCTGTCCAAGTGAGCATAAAAGAGCTCATGGCATATTTTTGAAGAAGACTGGAGTACAGGAGTGAATAGACAGAAGTTGCCTTGTTTAATTTCAATTAGATGGCCCACTGAGCTCTCTTGGAGCGCTGACTGGCATTTTCCCTCCTCAACCAACACCTCCAAGGTTATTCATCTGCTTGTTCTATTGGGACCATGCTGTTTGCATATTGGCTGCAGCATTTTCCTGAAGTGTCTACATTTCAAGGAGTAATTAATTGGCAATGAAACACAATGGGAAATTCTGAAGACACAAAAGGTACTATGTAAGTGCAAGTTCTTTTATTTCTTGATGTCTTTCTGATTTGCTGTTACTCTCAAAAATCCGAAAAAGACAGGATATCGGCAGTCGAGTAATATTACACGTGTCCAGGTTCAATGGAATTGTAATGCTGAATTAAGAACATAATAAAAAAAAGGAGATGACTAGTTTGTTTATCTGGTTCGGACCCAGTTTAGTGCTACTTTTGATCAGGATTTTCCATCTCCCTCTTACACTGAACTTATTTACCACAAGGTATGAAGCATATGTTTAAATTAACAGTAGAATTATGTGCTCTGAAATAAAAGTGAAAAATATCATCACATGTCAAACTAAGATAACATCAAGATCCAGATAGTTGTAAAATACACTTACATATTTATTGCTGCTAAGACCTTGTGTAAAAAAAAACTTCCTTATTTTTTCACAGTTTTGAATATTCTGTGAGAAATTAAAAAGTCTGTGAGTTGTCAAGTCTAACCTCCTCTCTGAAAATTACATGCACCAACTCACGTCGCCTTGCAGAAAAGACTGTTGGCCTCACACAAAGCAATATGCACATGCACAGCAAGCAGTATTATAAAAATA
Source organism: Mustelus asterias (assembly GCF_964213995.1). Taxonomy (NCBI): domain Eukaryota; kingdom Metazoa; phylum Chordata; class Chondrichthyes; order Carcharhiniformes; family Triakidae; genus Mustelus; species Mustelus asterias. Next base: position 54,545,803 of record NC_135807.1, on the reverse strand, counting down.
GTTCTTCAGAAGTAAACTTCCTAATTGCAGCTAGAGTCAGTTAACATCAGTCGACTGCATGCAGGTTGCTTGTCAACTTACATGAAGACTAACCAGTAGGGGAGAACAGATGGAAGCAAAAAACCCTCAGATGGGTAAACTACTTTCCTTGTCCACCAGTAATCTCCTGCCACCTCCCGGTAATTTTTCACATATGTACCTTGCTAATTTAGGTTTCTATCACCTTTCTTTGATTTAATGAAATTCCCTGTTAAAAACTTTCTCATCAAGCTACATTCAATCCACTTTCACGTACGCCTCAGAAACCTGCACAATAAAGATCAGGGGAAGAAAATCAAGGGCTTTGAAATATGGATGCTAAGATGCACGCTAAGAATTTCTTTACTTGTAATTCATTTCTGGGATGCGGGCATTGCTGGCTGGGCCAGGATTTATTGCCCATCCCTAGTTGCCCTTGGGAAGGCAGACCATATGGACTGTAAGACCCATTAAAAGGTGAAAGAACAAAAAGAACCCTAAAAAGTGACATCCAGAAAAGAAAACGTCAGTATTTCAATAATTTGATTGGAGCTGAAAAGCTCCAGAGATTTCTTCTGGATGGCAAAGTGGAGGGTCGCAGAAAGAGGGGTCAACCTAGGTTGAACTGGACGACGGGCTTCACAGAGGGGTTGCAAACAAGCTACAGTGAATGCATGACATTGGCACAAGATAGATGAAAGTGATGCACCATGACAGCAGATCTCCTGGTGGGAAAAGCCACAAGCAACAGCATCAGGCTTCATCCAGAATGTATCTAACTTTTTCATTTGCAATTCCACTGATCTCCCACCAAGGTTGATATATGTCAACAGTTTCAAATCAAACAGCAAAAGAACTTTACTTCTTCCCTTCCCCTTTTTGCCTTGCTTGTAAGCGTCAGTCAATTTACCAGGGCAGGCAGCGCCACAGGCTATGCAGTAAGCATGATATGACTGACACATTTTCAGTGCCAATACTTGCAATGCCATGCTGCTGCTATGCTAATATCGCTGTACATAACTGTATCCCATCCAAAACCAACTGGAGAATAACCCAGGTAATGTGCTAGCCTCATTTTAAACTTTTAGCAATAGGGAAAAATACTTTCGCCCCTCTCACTATAAATGGACACTGGAAAGACCACCAGCAGTTGGAGACCAGTGAGCAGATCTTTGCATACGAAGTTTACATATACAGAACCGAGCTTTCCCTTATTATAGAACACTGAGTGTGAATGGGTCTCAGTGACTAAGTGTTGCTATCCTACACCATTTTAAAAATGATATTGGTGTGAAATTAAGAACTGGCTTGCTGGTCAATTAGTTCTACAAATGGGATCACTCTCTCTATCTCATTATATCACCTCAAATTAAACACATTTTAATTCATAAATCCCTCTAAACAAATTAATTTCTTATCTAGCTCTGTTCCTAATTCAGGTATATTTTCAAGAATAAATAAATGGATAAAAATCAACAAAAGCATATTTAAAAATTGGCCTCAGATAGCTAACTGAAAGAGCAAAATTGTACTTGTTCCATCAAACCACTTGTCAGCAATTTGTATTCAATAACATAAAATATCACATGGGACATAAATTGGTCATGAAAAAAAATCTTACTGACATTTATCCTCAGTAAGAATTGTGAAAAAATTCAACTTCTTTTTGCAAATTATTTTAGCATATGTGCAAATATTAAAGTTCCCTGAATGGGAGAGTTTCTCAACATCTTTGATGTTCTAATGTTTATCGGTTCAATTAACGTAGCCAAATTAAATCAGTCACCTCATGAGCTGGAGCTAATAAATATATTGTCAAGGCTGATAGTTAGTGCTCCTCTAGTGCTCAAATATTAATGAAGCAATATTTGTAAATAAGGCTACACCCTTCCACCTTCATAAGGTGCTGATTCAATGATTTATTCCTGAGAAACAGCTGGCTAGTTTGAAAGTGAGATGCCAGGCTGCTAAATCTTAATTTGCATGTTTCCCAATAATTTTTATCATAAACCAGTGAATTCAAAATATCATTAATTTGTCAGCATTAGGTTACACATCTAGAATTGAGCATCATAAAAAAGGAAAATTTTGGAAGTACTCAAGAGGTCAGACAGCATCTGTGGAGAGAGGGAAATGTTCCAGTTCTCTGACCTCTCATTGTAACTGGGAATAGTTAGAAATGAATTAAGTTATGAGCAATGTTTTATTTCCTTCTCTTTACCTGTTTCAGTTTGTCTCTTAATATTTTTGTGTTCACTCCGCAGAACTTCTTCTTTTGCTTTGTTTCTTTTCTTACCCCATCATCATTCCCTTTGGCTCTGGAAGATTAAGAAAAAGTTGGAAAATCTCAGCAGGTCTGACAGCATCTCTGGAGAGAGAATAGAGCCAACGTTTTGAGTCTGGATGACCCTTTGGCTCTATTCTCTCTCCACGGATGCTGTCAGACCTGTTGAGATTTTACAGCATTTTCTGTTTTTGTTTGAACTTGTGAACTGTGATCCCTGTGCCCCAAAAACAGCATTAATCAATTTTTAGCCCATTGTGTTTTTTCAATAAAGACACAGGAACAGCTACAGGTCTATAAATGGTGTAAACCCCAGCATATGTCCATTGTTAACCTCAGACAATGATCCATGATCAAAGGATATTATTTTAACTGGCTTCTTGGAGTGTGTGCCCACACCAATACTGGCTATTACAGAGGAGCTGGAGAAAGCAATGCTGTAGAGCCACTCAGGTTTGGTGGGGGAGGGTAGAGGAGAATGTTTGTGCCACTGGTACAGACAATTGGCCCCCTTAACATAAATCTTCTGAGGTCCAGGTCAAGTTCTACACTTGGATATCCACTCATTTGGCATTTGGATTACATGTGGTTCTTGTCAAGGAAGCTCCCAGCCTGGTAGTCCTGCCCAGATGACCATGCTCCTACATACATCTTTCATGTGAAGGGGGTTCCTTCTAAGTAAATCCCCTGAGGAAATTGGCTGTGAGGGAGCACTTCCCTGTCATTCCATCACAACTAAACAGTGAATACACTAGTCAGCCTGTGGAGAATTAGGGTTACATTCCACTATTTCAAATTGCGCAATCATTATTTACTTGTGAAATGAGGCCTTTTCACAGAAGTAGATCTTCAGAAAAAAAGTGTCATGAGACTTAAAGGCAATGAAAACACTTCCAAACAAAGCTTGGCAATGCATATTGTTTCCTGCTGAGATTCTGCTATCTTTAACATCAACAATCTTATTTAAAGTAGTTGATAAGAGTTTATGTGACTATGCTATTAGAGTTATAGATGAAAGCTGGAGTTTACCAGTTCTGCCAGCAGCAGAACTGGAAATTCCCACCCAGAGTCACGGGACTCCTGGCTGTGCTACAAATTTTCCGGTCCTGCTCAGGCCAATTCCCACTTCAGGAGGGGGCGGAAAATTCTGGCCGATGATTTCAGCCCGGTTGTTTCTTGCCCTGTTGTTTAAAACCTTTTTATGTATCGTATGAAACTTTAAAGAAAGAAGAAAAAATCTTCTTTTACATGACACCTTTCAGAACTTCACGACATACCAAAGTGCTTCATTGTTAATGAAGTACTTTCGAAGTGCAGTTGTGGTTTAATTTAGGGAATTCTGCCACTATTTTGCACACAGCAACATCCTACAAACAGTAAAACTGTAATGGCCAGATGATCTGTTTTATTGATGTTGCTTGAGGAATAAATATTGGACAGGATCTCATGGAGAACTCCCCTGCTCTTCATAAAATATTGTCACAATATCTGAGGGGCAGAAAGGATCTTCTTTTAATGTCTTATCAGCACATCCAACAGTACATCACTCCCCCGGTGCCTGTACTGAAATGTCAGTTTAGATTATGTACTCAAGCCTCTTGAGTGGGACTTGAATTCCCGAACTTCTAACTTGGAAGTACAAATGCTGATACCTTCAAATTGTTTATAGCTAAACATTTTACAATCTACAGCTTCTGCAAGCCAAAGCTTGGATTCACCGAATCACATGATTTATTTGGAGAAAAACATCTCCTCTCCTACTCTTTTCAAAAAAATGACACCATAGATGAACTTTGCCATTCCCCTTTATTAGCCTTTTGCCTGTAGATTCCCTCCCCATCTCTGTCATACACCATTCATCATGCTCTGCCTGAATGAACAGTTATAGTAACATCAATGGTAGTTGTTTTTTGCAGAGATTCAGTTTCTCATTCCAACTGCCGGAACCACTATGGAAGATCAGTGGAGGCCCCAGAAAGAAGACATGAAGAATCTTCATGCCATCTTTCCCGAATAGCTTTTCTGTTGAAGTTACGGCAGACAAACTGAAGCCAACACATGCACTTTCTTCCATAACAAAGAAAAAGCAAAATACCCAAGGGGTGATGGAAGTCTGAAATTAAAACAGAAAATACTGGATAAATGCAACAGGTTTGGCAGCATCTGTGGCGAGAGAAACACAGTTAATGTTTTGAGTTTATTGATCCTTCTACACAAGTGTTAAAGATATTCTTTGTTTGTGATGATTAGTTGTGAGACAGTGCAATCTTCTTTCCCCCTGCTCGAAGAATGGTTTCAAAATCGAGATGGAAAGGTCTGATAAAAATAAACAAAGCAGCAAAAACACAACTAATCACGACATTGTGTCCTGCAACTGTACTTACAAATAATAACATGGGGAGAATGTGGACTTTGCTGAGTTGGCTGGACACCTAAAATTAGCAGAGAATTGTAAGGAGCCGCAGACACTATTCCTTCCCTTTGTTGGGATGCTGCTGTTATGAGTGTTTCTAATTTAGGGAGCTTGTTAGAAACCCTGAACTTCCCTACTGTACAACCTAACTGTCACTTCAGTGCTGATGCTCTGCAAACTTCTGGTTCGGTCGGCTCACTAACACAAGATCTGACCTGGAATAAATCACTCACCTTTAAATTTGACCATGACCCTGGGCAATCCTGTATAAGCTCCTCATTAAGAACATCAGATGAGTGCTAAACTGAATGCATTTTACTTCTACTGTGACACATTTTAGCTCCCATCTAATTCTTCATTAGAGTTATTTAGCTGAGGAAGATATGGGCCATCATTTAATTTATCACCCAGCCTTGTAGCCCTTGGGCGTGCTTTCAGCATTGAGGCATTAATACGGAGAGGAAATTTGATTAATTTTGCATTAGCTGGTGAAACAGGTAACACTGCCTCAAAAATTGTGCAGTAGCGTTTCTACCAAAGAAATAAATGGAACAACTTTGAAAAATGAGAAGAGCTGTACATTGATCATTGTTAGGCAGCAGGTCAACATGTAGAGCCCTGGAGTGATATCACTGATGTCTCACTGTACCTGGTGTTGTATTACTCTTTCTTTCCTTAGCTTAAGATTGAAACTGGTGTTTGAAAACAAAAGGGTGCTGATCTCATTTTATACTTGTGCATTCATTACACTTCTTAAATTCATTTAGATATCATTGCAATAATTTTCCTCTTGATGGCCTTGATGCTGAAACAATTCATGTATAGATAACTGAAAACATAAGAGGTATGGACCTGGCCTGCAGAAGATCAGTGTTAAAGTAAAACTACAGCAAACCTTCAGGGAATAACCATATTTTCTCAGAAATAGAAACAACGTTGAGTTTAACGATTGGATCCCTAAGAGTCTGCAGCCTTTATCAACCACACTGTGCTTAATGCAACATGGAATCAGTGAAAAAACTAACCTCCCCAGTCAGAAAATCTATTGCTTAGACTGGGACTGGAATTTGCCACAGGAATCATAGTGGGCTGGACACAGACCATTGACCTCGGGCGGGATTTTCCAGCTTTGGGACGAACGCAGCTGGAAAATCCTGCCCCAGATGACCAGAAAATGTTTGAATGCACCCAAGTAACTCATGGCATCATTTTTGTACAGTACTTCAGGTGTGGAAACCTGATGTGTAATAATCATCTGTCTAGTAAGACAATAGCTTGTACCGTGGTGGTAAACTCTTGTTAAGCATTGCCTGGTGTGGCTCAGGAATCTCATTCTGGCCTGGCAGTCTCTCCAAATTTTGCTGCAGAGAAACAAAGAGAGCTGAGGAGGTGCATGATATGTTGGCCTCTGTTTTCTCTGGCTCTCTTCTTGGCCAACTGAGCTTTTCATTTCTGCTTACATCTTCCCATGCTCTTCCAAACAGTCAGCCTCCAGAGGTCACAGCTGTCTCCCAATTGGCATTGTCAATGGGCCGGATTCTCCGTCCTCGCCAGCAGCTGGGATTCTCCAGTCCCGCTGCTGTGAATGGAGATTTGTCTCTGTGCCAAATTCTCCATTCTCGCTGGCAGTGGCATGCCAGGAATGGTCGGAGAATACCAGCCAATGTCTGCCATCTTTATATCTCATTTGCAGGTGCCTTGCAGTGGAGATATGGACACCTGGGAAGTTGTTACCCAGTGGCCAGTTTACTGTACAGATGGCCTTTGGGTATAGGTCTATCATCCATCCAATGAACATGGCCTAGCCAGTGCAGACATCATTGGCTTAGCAATGAGTGTATGTTGTTGGAATCAGCATGCTCCAGGACCTTGGAGTTGGTGACTTTTTCCTGCTAAGAGATGCCAACATTACGCCTGAGAAATCAAAGGTGGAAACTGCTAAGCCTTTATTCCTGCCTAGCATACATTGCCCAGGTCTCACCACTATATAACAATGCACTAAGGACAGATGTTTGGTGGACTCCAAGTTTGGTTTTCTCAGTCAGGCTGCTGTTATTGCACACTCCCTTACTCAGCTTGGATATAAAAGTTGCAGCCTTTGAGATGCAAGTGTTGATTTCACTATCAAGTGACAGATTGTTGGTAATTGTAGTTACTAAATTTTTGAAGCGATCAACAATTTCCAGCATCTCATTGTTGGTCGTGATGGGTATAGCAACATCCTGGACCATAACATTTGTCTCCCTGATGATCAAATCAAACTTTTTACTTGCGTGAGACAATCTGTCCATTTGCCACTCAAGGTATTTCTCAGCATGGAATGCTCGTGTGGCATTATTACAAGGACTTGGCATACCTTTGCCTTGAATCTTATGTGAGCAATGTTGAACAGTTTTCTGTCAGTTCTGGTGTATAAGTTGACGCCCTCAGGGAGATGGCCAGAAGGTATATGACAGCAGTAAGGAGAAGACTATGCCAAAGAATGTCGTTAGTGCCAGTATCTGGTCACACTGGGGGTGAGATTTTTCTTGAAATTGGCAAAGGCTGATAGCAGGCGGGAAAAGTGGCGTTAAAGTCACTGAAAACAATGCTGGCTTTCTCCACCATATAATGCAGGACTTGGGAATAAGGGTGGCACGGTGGCACAGTGGTTAGCACTGCTGCCTCACAGTGCCCGGGACCCGGGTTCAATTCCTGGCTTGGGTCACTGTCTGTGCAGAATCTGCATGTTCTCTCCGTGTCTGCGTGGGTTTCCTCTGGGTGCTCCGGTTTCCTCCCACAGTCGAAAGACGTGCTGGTTAAGTGCATTGGCCATGCTAAATTCTCCCTCAATGTACCCGAACAGGTGCCAGAGTGTGGCAACTAGGGGATTTTCACAGTAACTTAATTGCAGTGTTAATGTAAGTCTACTTGACTAATAAATAAACTTTAAAATATTAAGGGGAAGGTCCCATAATGTATCACTAGCAGGACGATCTCTGTTTCGCCCTCCCCACCAGCAACTTATTAAGTGTGAATCTGGACACCAGTTTTAAACACTGCCCCAGCACAAAGGGGTTCATCCTGCAACACCCCACCCCTCACAATTCCCCCCAGTACTTCCCCCTGGCAGTGTACAGGAAGTACCCAGGCATGACCCTCTCCCCCGTGGGCAATGCACTCACCTGAGCTCCGCTAGGAGGTCTGCTCACCTGGTGCACGCCTTGGGAGACCAGTCGTGATTCACGCCGTTCTGCCGTCATGCTGATATAATGGATTTTCTGATGCGTGTGGGCGCGTGACACATGCAAAAAATAACATGTTAATCAATGCAAATTAATTTTGTACGCTGGGAAACACACCCTGCCACTAACAGGGGGAGGGGAAAATCGCTTCATGCATATATGTCAACGTGAAGAGTAATTTGGCTATTCTTGTGATAGTTTCTGTTCCCCTGGTCAAAGCTGCCCGATGTGAATGGGAGCATAAAATCCCAATCTGGAGATCTCGAAAGGCTCCAATGTTGCCCCATCATGGCTGACCTGAGCCACTATGATGTCATAGAAAGAAGAGACATAAAAGATAAATATCTGGTTAAGTAAAGAATTTCTATTTTTGCTTTGCAATATTTTAGCACTGTTTAATGCTTCAGGACGGTACGGCGGCACGGTAGCACAGTGGTTAGCACTGCTGCTTCACAGCTCCAGGGTCCCGGGTTCGATTCCCGGCTCGGGTCACTGTCTGTGTGGAGTTTGCACATTCTCCTCGTGTCTGCGTGGGTTTCCTCCGGGTGCTCCGGTTTCCTCCCACAGTCCAAAGATGTGTGGGTTAGGTTGATCGGCCAGGTTAAAAATTGCCCCTTAGAGTCCTGGGATGTGTAGGTTAGAGGGATTAGCGGGTAAATATGTGGGGGTAGGGCCTGGGTGGGATTGTGGTCGGTGCAGACTCGATGGGCCGAATGGCCTCCTTCTGCTCTGTAGGGTTTCTATGATTCTATGAGGACAATATTTACATTGATGGCGTTTTTTTTGTTCGCACGTCTGCAAAATCCAGAAATGCCTTGGTCTTAAGCATCCCAGACTCTAGAGGTTACAGTGTATATGTATCACAGCACCACTGCACAAAAATACCAAGGCAAGATCATTTTCAATTTAAGTTTTGATTTGGGCCACCACCAAGAATAATCAGAAGTATCTTGTTTGGAAGAATGAAAGCAGCATTGTATGTTACTAAACAATTCTGTGTTTGTGCTGAGGAACAACAGCAACTTGTATTTATGCAGCATCTTTCAGGTAATAAAACATGCTAAGGAGCTTGCCAGGACAGCTGACACTGAGCCATTGGAGATTTTTGGACAGATGACCAAAACCTAGGCCAAAGAGATAGATTTGAAGGAGCATCATAAGGGAGGAAGAAGAGGTAGAGAGGCAGCAGTTTTAAAGAGGGATTTCCATGCTGTAAGATGCGAAGGCAAGGCAAGGCCACCAATGGTGGGTGGAGGAAATCAGGAATGCACAAGAGGCCAGAGGAACGCAGAGTTGGAGGAGGGCCACAGGACTGGAGGAAGTTACAGCGAGAGGCAGAACCTTCACTTTGAAGTGCTCCATTAAAATTGTAGTGCAGGGCACGTCAAACTGTTTAGAAATGAAGTTATTACAGAATGAAGACAGTGACATTTGCTTTCTTCACTCCCACTGCTGGAAAACCACTCATTTGTTTTCTCTCCTTGCTCTACATTCATCATTCCTAATATTTTTGACTGATCTGGAGACTTGCATTTCTATATAGATTTTCTCAGCAATGAAAAATGTTATTGATGATCTCATTTAGGCAGCGATGACACCCCATATGACAGATGGAAATTCATGCTTGAAAAGTAAAGGGTTTATTTGAAACCTTAATGGGGGTTATTTTCTTTGCTGCAGCACTGGCAGTTTAGACTCGGAGGTGACCAGTATGGGGATTTGAGTTACAATGGCTGTTTCTTTCTTTCTTCTGATTTTGATTTGATTTGATTTATTATTGTCACATGTATTAGTATACAGTGAAAAGTATTGCTTCTTGTGCACTGTACAGACAAAGCATACCGTTCATATTCATGGGATGTGAGTGTCGCTGGCTAGGCCAGCATTTATTGCCCATCCCTAATTGCCCTTCAGAAGGTGGTGGTGAGCTGCTTTCTTGAACTACTGCAGTCGATGTGGTGTAGGTACACACAGTGCTGTCAGGGACAAAGTCCCAGCGACATTGAAAGAACGGAAGTCTATGTTTCTATAGGAATTTTATGTTTCTATGGCAATAAGTTTCCAAGTAAGGATGGTAAGTGGCCTAGGGGAACTTGCAGGTGGTGGTGTTCCTGCCATGGTTGGAGAGTGAGGTGTACTCAGGACTGCTGCACGGCTTATTTTCTCTTGACTGCCTGGTGGTCACCTCTGTCTCTCTACACATACACTTCAGATGAAAGGTGAATATAGCTATAAGTGTGCTATCTGCAAAGCTCTCAACCTTGCAGATGTGTCACAGTGACACCAGCTGTTGTTCAAGTGGCAAAACCCATACTAGAGCTACTGCAGCTGGTGACACTTGCTGCACATATGGTTATCTAGGACACCGCAGGGGTCAGAGCTTCCCCGTCATTTCTCTATCTACTGAATAATTAAACTTACTACTTTAAAAAAAACACCAGCTCCACACGCTTCTTCTCATGTTATCAAGAAAATATGGAGTGGTTAGTTGAAATACTTTATTTAACATTCATTATCAAAAATTTTTGTTTTTAATTTCCTAGCTCTTTAGACCATCTTCTTAACTCTGGAAAAGGATAGAATTCATAGAGTTCCTACAGTGCAGAAGGAGGCCATTCAGCCCATCAAGTCTGCCCTGACCATAAGCCCACCCAGGCCCTATCCCCATAACCCCGAATATTTACCCTGCTAGTCCCCCTGACACTATGGGGCAATTTAGCATGGCCAATCCACCTAACCTGCACATCTTTGGACTGGGAATGGGGAATGAATGGGAAACAAAGCTGCAATACTCACCAATCAATCAACTAACAGCCTTCCTCCCATGTTAGAGTTTTGTCATCTCTCTTTTTTTAAATACTTTTCCAATTCAATCAAATCAAGTCCAATTCAGAGTCTCAGCAAGTTGAGACATTTCTGATCCAAGCTGACAAGACAGGGCCTTCACACCTGTCTTGGGCCTGATCTACATGAGCCAAGCTGATTGGAGGAGGGGGAGGTTTCCTCCTCCAAGGCTTGATCTCATTTGCATCTTAGCCAAAAGGCCGAGATGCCGCTTTTAAAAATGGCTTCATGTGAATATGAAGCTTAAATGTAACCTAATGACCTCGACCAAGCACAGCATCCAATCCATAGTACACTTGATCTTAGCCAAAAGGCCGAACTTCAGCAATCCTGACCTGTTTCACATTCCTCCCAGTCTATCACACTGATTCTGAGTACCTTACATTCCTCCCAGTCTCCCCACAGCGATCCTGACCCTGCCAGTCTCCTCACAGCGATCCTGACCCTGCCAGTCTCCTCACAGCGATCCTGACCCTGCCAGTCTCCTCACAGCGATCCTGACCCTCCCAGTCTCCTCACAGCGATCCTGACCCTGCCAGTCTCCTCACAGCGATCCTGACCCTGCCAGTCTCCTCACAGCGATCCTGACCCTCCCAGTCTCCTCACAGCGATCCTGACCCTGCCAGTCTCCTCACAGCGATCCTGACCCTGCCAGTCTCCTCACAGCGATCCTGACCCTGCCAGTCTCCTCACAGCGATCCTGACCCTGCCAGTCTCCTCACAGCGATCCTGACCCTGCCAGTCTCCTCACAGCAATCCTGACCCTGCCAGTCTCCTCACAGCGATCCTGACCCTGCCAGTCTCCTCACAGCAATCCTGACCCTGCCAGTCTCCTCACAGCAATCCTGACCCTGCCAGTCTCCTCACAGCGATCCTGACCCTGCCAGTCTCCTCACAGCAATCCTGACCCTGCCAGTCTCCTCACAGCAATCCTGACCCTGCCAGTCTCCTCACAGCAATCCTGACCCTGCCAGTCTCCTCACAGCGATCCTGACCCTGCCAGTCTCCTCACAGCGATCCTGACCTGCTTCACGCTTCTCCCAGTCTATCACAGTGATTCTGAGTACCTTACATTCTTCCCACTCTCCTCACACTGATCCTGACCTGCTTCCAATTCCTCCCAGTCTCCTCACAGCGTGCTTCTTTGTCTGATGCCTCAATGGTTAAAGGTCTGTGAGATGTGCCTCAGGTGTGAATAATGCACGTGAAGGATGCAGTAATGTTGATTGTATGGATGTCAGTTTATAGTATTGCTGGTGGTGGTGTAGTTGTTGAGAGCGTGTTTGAGAGATTGGACCATATCTTGACGACTCATGTCAAATCTTTACAAACATTCCAGCACTGGAGTTAAGTCCTGGGACAATGCTCCTGCTGAGACTTCGTCAGCATCTCCTCCATTTGTTGTCTCTGTGGCCTGTATTCCTTCTGCACGTAAGGGACATTCCTTCTTGACTGTATCTCCTCCACTCTGGCCTCCAATGTTGTCTCTGAGAACCTGTGAGCCCTGAGTTATCCTGATATATGCTGTCTGTCTGTCAGTGCACTCCACGCATTCAATAGAATTTTGTGTGCAGGCTACCTATAACACCCCAGGAAACTTAAACAAGCAGGTAATCACGTGCTTCAGTGTTAAACACACAGGTCTCCATTTTAGCACCTTCAGTCATGATTAAATCATGATAATCAAACATTGTGGGCGAAAATCAGTGTTTTATACAGACTTGTCTTATCAAAATAGTACACAATTAAAGCGTATTTTCACATTTCCCCCATAATAACCCCCGAGCCTCTAAGCAACAAATAGATTTTCTAATGGTGGCATGGTGGCACTGTGATTAGCACTGCTGCCTCACAGTGCCAGGGAGCTGGGTTTGATTCCAGTTGTGGGTGACTGCGTGGAATTTGCACATTCGCCCCGTGTGCTCCGGTTTCCTCCCACAATCCAAAGATGTGCAGGTTGGGTGTATTGGCCATGATGAATTGCCCCTCGGTGTCCTAGGATGTGTAGGTTGGGGGGATGGAGGGGTGGGGTTATGGGAATAGGGCGGTGGGTGAGCATGGGTAGGATGCTCTGTCAGAGGGTTGGTGCAGACTCGATGGACTGAATAACCTCCTTCTGTAGCATAGGGATTCTATGATTTCCCTAGTTTTTCTTGTAAAATGATGAACACAAGATACTCAGGCAAAAATGAATAAAACTGTGGGCACATAAATGAATGTCCCAGTTATTATTTTACATTAAAGATGAGTGTCAGTCCAAGTGTTGGTGTGATAAAATCCCAGATATTTTATCACAGAAAAATCAACTTGATCAATAATTTTCAATTGCCTTTGAAAGGGGCAGCAAGGTGGCACAAGGGGCAGCACGGTGGCACAGTGGTTAGCACTGCTGCCTCACAGCGCCAGGGACTGTCTGTGTGGAGTCTGCACGTTCTCCCCGTGTCTGCGTGGATTTCCTTCGGGTGCTCTGGTTTCCTCCCACAGTCCAATAATGTGCGGTTAGGTTGATTGGCCATGCTAAATTCTCCCTCAGTATCAGGGGGATTAGTAGAGTAAATATGTGGGGTTATGGGAATAGGGCCTGGGTGGGATTGTTGTCGGTGCAGGCTCGATGGGCCGAATGGCCTCCCTTTGCACTGTAGGATTCTATGATTCTATGAAAATATCAAAATTCATCTGATGTTCACATGCAGATAACACAGCCACTAGTTCAAATAACAAAAAAAAAACCCGCAGTGTTTACAGAAATGGAGTGAGAATCAGCTTCCAATTAAAATCACTTGCACTGAGTGGGTGGCTACCAAGCTGCAAACTTGTATTCACCAAAAGAAGTTGTCATATTCAATCTCTTCATAATGTCATTTTGGTTCAAACTTTCCTTTCAGCTTCCCACCCTTGCCCACTCTTTCCCATTACTGCTTTTGGTTTCAGTTTAGGAACTGAACACGATAAACTGTTTGCCTTCAAAATTAACTAGCAAATCAAAAGGGTGTCAATCTGTTTGTTGGACTTCAGGACAAAGCTAAGTTATTGATTATAGCACCGTCTTGAGGGGATTTCACTTACGTATCGGATCTATAGAAGTGATGGGCTTTTACCACATGCCCCGGCCAGGAAATGGCTGCACATGCGCAGTTAGTCTGTTTTATGTTCTTTAGGCTTGGGACTGGCTCTTTGCACATAATGTGGAGATGCCGGCGTTGGACTGGGGTAAACACAGTAAGAAGTCTTACAACACCAGGTTAAAGTCCAACAGGTTTATTTGGCAGCAAAAGCCACTAGCTTTCGGAACAGGCTGTTCCTTCGTCAGGTGGGTGGGAGTTCTGAGTTCTGAGTTCACAAACAGGGCACAAAGACACAAACTCAATTTACATGAATAATGATTGGAATGTGAGTCTTTACAGTTAATCAAGTCTTAAAAGTACAGACAATGTAGTGGAGGGAGCATTAAGCACAGGTTAAAGAGATGTGTATTGTCTCCAGACAGGACAGCTAGTGAGAATTTGCACATCCAGGCAAGTTGTGGGGGTTACAGATAGTGTGACATGAACCCATTATCCCGGTTGAGGCCGTCCTCATGTGTGCGGAACCTGGCTATCAGTCTCTGCTCAGCGACTCTGCGCTGTCGTGAAGGCCGTCTTGGAGAACGCTTACCCAGAGATCAGAGGCTGAATGCCCACCTTTCCCATTACTGCTTTTGGTTTCAGTTTAGGAACTGAACACGATAAACTGTTTGCCTTCAAAATTAACTTGCAAATCAAAAGGGTATCAATCTGTTTGTTGGACTTCAGGACAAAGCTAAGTTATTGATTATAGCACCGTCTTGAGGGGATCTCACCTCAGCACCTGAGCAGCTGAGGTCACCTCACTGTACCGCAAGCCCACGGATAACCTCACGATGCTCCACTTCTCCAGCTTCCACCCTAAACACATTAAAGAAGTCATCCCCTACAGACAAGCCCTCCGTATACACAGGATCTGCTCGGATGAGGAGGATCGCAACAGACACCTCCAGACGCTGAAAGATGCCCTCATAAGAACAGGACATGGCGCTCGACTCATTGATCGACAGTTCCGACGCGCCACAGCGAAAAACCGCACCGACCTCGTCAGACGACAAACACGCGACATGGTGGACAGAGTACCCTTCATCGTCCAGTACTTCCCCGGAGCGGAGAAGCTACGACATCTTCTCCGGAGTCTTCAACATGTCATTGATGAAGACGAACATCTTGCCAAGGCTATCCCCACACCCCCACTTCTTGCCTTCAAAGAACCGCACAACCTCAAACAAACCATTGTCCGCAGCAAACTACCCAGCCTTCAGGAGAACAGTGACCACGGCACCACACAACCCTGCCACAGCAACCTCTGCAAAACGTGCTGGATCATCGACACGGATGCCATCATCTCACGTGAGAATACCATCCACCAGGTACACGGTACATACTCTTGCAACTCGGCCAACGTTGTCTACCTGATATGCTGCAGGAAAGGATGCCCTGAGGCATGGTACATTGGGGAGACCATGCAGACACTACGACAACGGATGAATGAACACCGCTCGACAATCACCAGGCAAGATTATTCTCTTCCTGTTGGGGAGCACTTCAGCGGTCACGGGCATTCAGCCTCTGATCTCCGGGTAAGTGTTCTCCAAGGTGGCCTTCACGACACACGACAGCACAGAGTCGCTGAGCAGAGACTGATAGCCAAGTTCCGCACACATGAGGACAGCCGCAACTGGGATATTGGGTTCCTGTCACACTATCTGTAACCCCCACAGCTTGCCTGGATGTGCAAAATCTCACTAGCTGTCCTGTTTGGAGACAATGCACATCTCTTTAACCTGTGCTTAATGCTCCCTCCACTCACATTGTCTGTACCTTTAAGACTTGATTAACTGTAAAGACTCACATTCCAATCATTATTCATGTAAATTGAGTTTGTGTCTTTGTGCCCTGTTTGTGATCAGAACTCCCACCCACCTGATGAAGGAACAGCCTGTTCCGAAAGCTAGTGGCTTTTGCTACCAAATAAACCTGTTGGACTTTACCCTGGTGTTGTTAGACTTCTTACTGTCTTTGCACATAAACAGAAGGAAAAGAAGTGAATAGGCATAAAACTGCAGGTCAGGTAATCTGAACCGGAGTGCCGTTCGAGAGTCGGCATCCCAGGGAGCAGGATACAGGGAAGGGGACCAGGAGAAGGCCCCAAACCAGGGAGTGGGACAGAAAGAGGTCCTAGAAGAAGCTCCCAGACAGGGACAAAGGCAGGAATCAGAAACAGGTCTCACAAGACAGTCCCAGGAGAGGGACAGGACAAAGATCAGAAATGGATCTTGATAAATAAAGTTAAGGGAAAAGAGCAGAGCGATAGGAACCAAGTCACAAAGTGAGGGACTTGAAGTAAAACAGGCTCGAGAGAAGTCCTGAAGGTTTATTTCTGCGGGCCCTTTGGACCAGTGGCACTCTGTATGGCAAGGCCAAAGATTTGAAAGTGTGTTTGGAGGGTGTAGAAAGAGCATTTTTTTGGTTTACATGATAGCTACATGCAGCCCAGCATGAAACATTGCTGAGAAGCTGTATGCCCCCAGTTCATTTGAGACTAGCATCATTTAAAACTAGTATCCACTGTTTTAGGTTGTCTTGCACCTCTTAAATGGTAGGGGCATCCTGGCTGAAACTACCGCTTGCCAGATTCAACGAGAGTCCCCCTCCAGGGTTTCAATCTCACCTTCCGAGATTCCTTTCCCCTGGATGATTGTCACAATCACCTTCACAGCCATTGGCAATGCAATTCATGTCCTCCTCTGACATTGCAGTTCTGGCTGCAGCAACATTGCTGTGAGGGCCTCTCTAATTAAACCTCTCGCATATTAGGCCCAATTTTAACATCTTGATTCTAAGTGTTGAATCTGGGAGTGTTTCAGATCTGACTTTTAGACCCATTCTCAGGCACCCCCATATGCACTCTGCTCGGAAAGAAAAGTGATTCTGAATCGCGTTGCAGAAGCCTGTGGGTGGGGCTTAACGCGCCCGAAACACTGCTGCTCCCATCGGCGCCTCCAACTGCGCATGCGCAGTAATAAAAATAGAAAAACGCTCCACTGCCACATCGCTCCCGGGCCCGATAATGCCTCCCCCTGGCCCCCACAAACATTGCCCCACTCCCACAACATAACTGTCCCCCTTGACCCCCCCACCCCCCTGCTACCCAGACCAATCGCAGCCCCCTTCCCCCCCAACCGATTGCACGCAGAGTGGCAGTGGGCCCCCTACCCCACCAGGGAGCCATCTGACCCGCCTCCCTCCCTCCCCTCACCAGAGAGCCATTTGACCCGTCTCCCTCCCCCGCACCAGAGAGTCCTCTGATCCACCTCTCCCCCCCCCCCCCCCCCCACCATGGAGCCATCTGACTCACCTCCCTCCCTCCCCCCCCACCAGAGAGCCATCTGACCCTCCTCCCTCCCTCCCACCAGAGAGCCATCTGACCCACCTCCCTCCTCCCCACCACCAGAGAGCCATCTGACCCACCTCCCTCCCCTCCCTACCAGAGATCGATCTCTGCAGACCATGTCTGTTGTGCTCCGATCCTGGATGGGTGAACGCAGTGGGGTAAAGGGGGGAAATGCCGGTAAGTTTGGGAGTCCAGCCCATTTGCATGCATTTAAATTGATGTCACGCCCGTTTCGGGTGAGGTGCCGACTGTGGCCATTTTAGGCCCTTGGTAAAGGGGGAACAGGCGCGGAGGCAGCTGTGGATCACGCTACTCGCCTCACGCCCGACTTTAGCAAGTTTTCACGCCCAAAAATGAATGCAACTTGATGATAAAATCAGGCCCATTGTTCTTGCTGAGATTCAGGTTTGGAGAATTGCCCCCTGAACACCGTGGGTGGATATGGCCTCTTGCTGAAAACCACTTGCTTTCCTCCTCTTCCTCCTCCTCCTCCTCCCTGAACAGCTCATCCTACTCTATGTGGCCTCTGTTTAAGCTCCCAGTCATTCTGTATTCCAAGAGAAATGTCGACCAGTTCACCCATGTTGGGGAGCAACAGTTTTATGCAGCAGCTCTGAAGTCAACAAGAAGTATTTTAGCTTCTGCCATACCACTCCTTTTGAAACCTGAAACAAAAACTGGATGGAAGCAACTAAGTAGTTGATCTTTTTAAAAGGCACTGCTGGAGAGAGTCGTCCTTCCTGCTTTTTAACCTGTCTCTGCCGTGTGAGTTAATGAGAAGATATCACCTGGGGCATTGAGCTCCACACTGGCTGTAATGATTTCAATCAGGCTATTGAGATTGGCCTATTGGAATATGAACTCCATGATTAAGGAGCTTGTTGATGTCCTGTTTGCACTTCAGCCCCACACTCCTGATCTACAGGCACCCGGTGTGGAGGAGGGCGGAGAAGAGGAGGACCTCCTCGTGAACCTGCTCCTGGGCCTGGCAAGGCATGCCATCTACAGGTCCAAGCAGCGGGCGATCGAGGGGGTCTGCCCCTCTACCGCAGCTACATCCGCGGCCGGGTGTCCCTGGTGAGGAAGCATGCGGTGTCCGAGGGCACAGTTGATTCCTTCCATGCCCGCTGGGCACCGCAGGGACTGGGGTGTATTATTGACCCCTTCAATCACATTTTAATTTGATGTCTTAAGTTTCCTTTCTGCTTTGTCTTTTGTTTTGGGCGGTTCCCCTCCTTTTAGGGAGCTGCCCCTTTTGAGTTGTCCCTAAGTTCATTTGATTTTGTCTATTTGGTTGGACACTAAAAGATGTCCCTGATTAAGGATTCAATTGATGGGCCAATTAGGGAGTCTTTGACTTGTAATTAACCGGGAGTGTCAGTTCCTCTGACACCCCCGGAGACAGACTGCTAACTGATAGCACTCTGTGTACTGCTGTTAGAGTTATAAATAAAGGGATTTTGGTGAAGGGACATCAGCCTCCACAGACTTATTACACTGGCAATGCTGGCATCAAATCAGCTTTGTGAGCTGACTGACACGATGAGGTTTCTGTTCTGTATATTTCCTGTGGCTGTTTACTTTGCGTGTGCTCACAGTTTCACCAAGGTGACAGCCGGCTTCGCATCAGAAGTCTGCATGTGCCACAAGTGCCATTTCGAAACACTAACAGCACTCACAGTGCCCAGAAAATCACCACAAACTAAATTTCGTGCCGAAAGATGTACCATCTCACCCATTATGGTTAAACGTAAAAGCTGGCAACCTGTTTTTGTTTCCTAGCAGGATACAGTTTGAGGAAAGGGTTACACTCCAAACTTGATGTTGGTTAGAATAGTCAAATGGCCTACTCCAGTTCCTATTTCTAATGATCTCATATTGTACACGTTGCCTCAACTGCTACTAGTCACAGACTTCACACAACTCAAGGTTAGATTATATGAGTGATAGAACATTTTCCAGAACGATTCAGTGAAACAAGATTCAGAAATAGTTGATGTGCAATTATCTTTTTGTTTCTGCAGCATTTGGATTGAACTCAGGCCAAAGATCTGGATCAATCCTGAAATTTGACCAGCCCTGGTCTGATCCGAGCAATTCAGAGCCCATGAGGATATCATGAAAAAGACATTGGGTGGAAATTCGTCTGCCATCTATTCAGCTTACAGCATTCAGCAGTGAGGGAAAATTTCATCTCTCCAGAGATTCGTCACTATGGCATTGAATTCTCAATCATTGAAAACCATTTCGCTTAAAGGCAAGTTATTTTCCAGCTGCAGTGCCCTCTAGTGATGAATGTTGGTTTTGTACTATTTAATGCTGGAGTCTGTATGTTTCTATTGCAATCAAAGCAAGGGGTAACATTGGATATCCTGAAATCAGGTATGGGGATTGTGATGCATGAATCACCTACACCCATTCCTTCCAGTGTAGCAGCATGCAAGTTGTTGTGCCGCCGATGATTTACATGATAGCCTCATGCAGCCCAGTCTGAAACATTCTGTATGTGCCTCAGTCCGTGTGAGGTTAGTACCAAATAAAACTACACTGCTTAAAGCCACCTTGCACCTATTAAAAGGCAGGTGCATTCTGGTTGAAGGAAGCGGCTGGGAAAACATTCTGAGCAGGAGGAACAATAGTGTAACAAGGCAGAGAGCATGCTCCAATGTTCTCTGACACAGCACCAGTGACCTTGATAATGGAGCTGGAGAAGAGGTGAGACATCCTCTATCCACAGGGAGCCCAGAGGCTCTCCAGACAAACTCAGAAACAGCAGTGGGTGCAGATAGCCACTGCTGTCAGTGGCAGCAGTCAAACTCAGAGGACCTGGATAGTGTTGAAAGGAGTTTAATTACCTCACACAAAGTTGTTAAAGGCAGTGAATTCATCTTCAAATGACACATCCTTACACCTGAACCACTAGTCTGACATACAGTGCAATTCACAGCACCTCCCACTCCCCACTACTCTATCAACAGTCTTTATCAATCACAACTGATACCTAACATCACACTCGCGCTCCACACTGCTTCAAATTTCACAGCCACATCTCACAATTGGAGCACACTGCGAGCAACTCAACCATGACAGCCGCATCACCCAAATGGATTGCACCACACTCACCGGCACATTGCCCTCTCTCGTGTAGGACAAGGTGGCACATAGCTGGAGGCAATAGGAGCAAACTGGAAGGGGACAGGGATTTACGTGCTTACTCCCAGAGCGGAGATGGTGCTCTCCCTTATTGGTATGACATGACAGAGGCTGTAGCCATTAGTGGGGTTGGGACAATGGAAAATGAGGCTCTCCTGAAATATAATCATCCTTCTCAGCTTCCACTTCCCCCACATCCAATAATCTCTGACTTTATGCCCTCCTGTCACCTATCCTGTTCCGTTCCCCTTTTAGTTACCCAAAAACTACCACCTGACCAGACAATGGTGGGAAAACAAAACAACAGCAACAAAGAAACACATTCAGTCACCCTCATACTCACAGTTTCCAGCTCAAATACTGAATCTGTGAATAATTTAAAAGATAGTTTAGAGGTGCGATGTGAAATACTGAGCACAAGTGACAGGGTGGTGTAGGTATCAGCTGACTGAAGGCAAGGTGGCGCATGTGTTCAGCTGCAGCAGGGGACTTAGATGAGGACCTCGATGGGGCGACCTACTAATGAAGTGTAATGGATATGCACAATGAAATGCTTGGTATATTAGCAGACTTGAGGTCAATATCAAGAAATATGGAGGAATCTGGAACCAATTAGTACAGGGCTTTATGCAGAACTCGAAGACCATTCTTTCCAGTATTGATGTGTCAGCATGCCTGTGGATCCAACCATGAGTAAGAGTTTATCAGTATCTTGTCTGCTTTCTTGCATCTTTGTAGAAACTTGATGTCTGTGTCGATATGCGCGATCTTCTTGGAGATCCTCTCCACTTGGAGCCGGCAGTTTGCGGTGTCGATGGTAGTCATGATGTGGAGATGCCGGCGTTGGACTGGGGTGAACACAGTAAGAGTTTACTCTTACTGTGTTCACCCCAGTCCAACGCCGGCATCTCCACATCATGACGATCCGGCCATGATACAGAGTCTTATGGCTAAAGTCTGAACTTCCATTACAGCACAAGCAGACTCTTCCCAACCTCTGGGTGCTGCACTGGGAGATCAAACTGAGGTCATGCAAGTTCAGCTTGCTGCCACGTAAGCTCAGACTGTTAGTGTCACAGCTGCATATATCATGTGGAAAGGGGCTTGCAGGATGTCACAATAGTCCAACATTCCTTCCTGCACTGCCCTGTGGGAGTCACAGTGGCAAACTTCCTCTTTTCATTCAGGTTAATAGCATTTGTCCTTCCACAGCTATCACTGTCACAGCCCAGGCTGCCATCGCCTGTGTTAAGATGGTGCCATCTGAAGCTGGGCTTCGAACCGAGAATTGCTCAAGGTCCTCCTCCAAAGCCATCTGCACTCTCCTCTACTGAATGCCTTCCAACAGTCATCGTCCCCTTTCCAGTACCTCCTACATTTCAATTTTCACCCCATCCATTATCTCCACCATCTCCATTTCTACCAATACTTTGTCAGCATCCTTTTCCTTAGGAAACAACGCAGTGAAGCACTCATTAAGTGTTCTAGTTTTTCCCTGCACCTCTAAGCATATATCGCCCTCTTTGTCCCTACAGGGCCTATTCCATCTCTTACTACCTGCTTGCTACTTACGTGCAAGAAGCGTTTTGGATTCCCTTTTATCTTAACTGCCATCCAATTCGCACTTTCTCTCTTTTAAAGTCTTATTTTCCTCTTCACTGCCCCTTTGAGCCGATTGTATTTGGCCTGCTTCTCACTTGAAGAATTCACCTGACATGCATCATGCATCCTTTCTTTGTTTCATTCTTTATGTCCTTCACTATCCAAGGAGTCCTGGCTTTGGATCCTCTATCTTTCGCTGTTGTCAGAGTGCACCCAGCCTGTGTCTCAAACTTCTTCTTCCTGAAAGGTCACTCATTGATCTGTTACAGTTTCCCTGCCAGCTTTTAGTTTTATTTTACCCTGGCTTCTCATGCCATTGAAATTAGCCCTCTTCCAATTTAGATGTTCTATTTAAGGCTGTTCCTTGCTTTACTGCATTACGAGCCTAAACCTGATGCAACAATGATCACTTTTATTCAAGTATTCCCACACAGACTACTGGTCCACCGACCCTCCACACACACCCACCCCAAACCGCACAGCCCTCCACACACACCCACCCCAAACCGCACAGCCCTCCACACACACCCACCCCAAACTGCACGGCCCTCCACACACACACCTACACCCACCCCAAACCGCACGGCCCTCCACACACACACCCACCCCAAACCGCACAGCCCTCCACACACCCACACCCAGACACACACACCCACCCCCAACCGCACAGCCCTCCACACACACCCACACCCAGACACACACACCCACCCCAAACCGCACGGCCCTCCACACACACACCCACACCCACCCCAAACCGCATGGCCCTCCACACACACACACCCAGACACACACACCCACCCCCAACCGCACGGACCTCCACACACACACACCCAGACACACACACCCACCCCCAACCGCACGGACCTCCACACACACACACCCAGACACACACACTCACCCCCAACCGCACGGCCCTCCACACACACACCCAGACACACACACCCACCCCCAACCGCACGGCCCTCCAGACACACACCCAGACACACACACCCACCCCCAACCGCACGGCCCTCCACACACACACCCAGACACACACACCCACCCCCAACCGCACGGCCCTCCACACACACACACACCCAGACACACACACCCACCCCAAACCGCACAGCCCTCCACACACACACCCAGACACACACACCCACCCCAAACCGCACGGCCCTCCACACACACACACACACACATCCACCCCAAACCGCACGGCCCTCCACACACACACACACCCACTCCCAACCGCACGGACCTCCACACACACACCCAGACACACACCCACCCCAAACCGCACAGCCCTCCACACACACACACATCCACCCCAAACCGCACGGCCCTCCACACACACACACACCCACTCCCAACCGCACGGACCTCCACACACACACCCAGACACACACCCACCCCAAACCGCACGGCCCTCCACACACACACCCACACCCACCCCCAACCGCACGGCCCTCCATACACACACCCAGACACACACCCACTCCCAACCGCACAGCCCTCCACACACACACCCAGACACACACACCCACTCCCAACCGCACGGCCCTCCACACACACACACACACACTCACACACCCCAAAACCCACCCCCAAACGCACAGCCCTCCATACCCACACCCCTCGCATCCACCACCAACCGCCCGGCCCTCCACACACACACACCCAGACACACACACCCATCCCCAACCACACAGCCCTGCACACCCGCACCCACACCCATGCACACACATCCACCCCCAACCACACGGCCCTCCAAACATGCACCCACAGCCACATAAACACACACCCATACCCAATGTAACCCACATATTCAACCACCCACACCCTACATACCTACACACATACACACACACACATTTGCAGAATTTTCCAGAGGCACCTCTATTTTTCTGGGGATTTAAGGTGTCTGCTGTACGTTGTCCATGTCTCTCTGATGCATACAGGAGGGCACATAGCCCTGTAGACCATGAGTTTGGTCCTGCGTTTGAGATCTTCTTCAGCAAACACTCTCTTTCTCAGACAGCTGTAGGATGTGCTGGCACCCTGAAGGCAATGTTGAGTTTCATTGTCAATGTCTGCCCTCGCTGAGAGGAGGCTCTCAATCTATGAGATGTGGTCAATATTTTTCAATGGTTCGCCCTCGATCTTGATCCGGGGGACAGTGTTGCGCAGTGGGAGAAGGCTGGTAGAGGACTTTCGTCTTTTGGGTGTTTAGCCTAACCCGCATTCTTTCATACGTCTCTGTGGATATGCTGATGTTTTGGAACTTGGCCTCCGAGTCTGCCCACACGAGTGTTGCAGCATACTGCAGCTCGGTGACAGAGGTTGGGGTGATCTTGGTTCTGGAATGGAAGTGGTGTAGGTTGAGTAGTTCCCTGCATTCCCAGCAGAGTAGCTCCACTCCAGCAGAGCTTCATAGAGATGGGGTGGAGTGTTGTGGCGAGGTAGATGGAAAAAAGCATTGGTGCAATGACACAGCATTGTTTGACCCCAGTTTGCACTGTGAAAAAACCTTTGGGAAGCATCACAGCTCGTATGTCACCATGCAGCAAGCTGAGGAGGATGGTGATGATTTCTACAGGCAGTCAAATTTGAGGAGGATGCTATATAGTCTACACAACCACCATACAGCACTGGTCTTACTGTGCTCATGTCCGGTCTTATCCTCCCATTGATCTCACTGTGTTCCCACTCTCAGTGCTGCTATCCACTTTTATCCTCCCTATCACTTCCAGTGTTGTTACCACCACTCTTTTATCTCCTTATTCATGGGTGGCACGGTGGCACAGTGGTTAGCACTGCTGTCTCACAGTGCCAGGCATCTGGGTTCGATTCCTGGCTTGGGTCGCTGTCTGTGCGGAGTCTGCACGTTCTCCCCGTGTCTGTGTGAATTTCCTCTGACTGCTTCGGTTTCCTCCCACAGTCCGAAAGATGTGCTGGTTAGGTGGATTGGCCATGCTAAATTCTCCCTCAGTGTACCCGAACAGGCGGCAGAGTGTGGTGACTAGGGGATTTTCACAGGAACTTCATTGCAGTGTTAATGTAAGCCTACTTGCGACACTAACAAATAAACTTTAAAAACTATCGGTCTCACTGTGCTCTATGCAAACTCTACCCAACTCATTTGAAGTGTAAAATTCCTTTTACCTCATTTGTCTGCTAAATTAAATAATGACTGTAAACAATCCAGGATAAAGCTATTCAATGGTTTTATCCCAGATTTGCCTAACAATCGATTGTTGAATATCTTTGCTATTACTGTATCTATTTAGAGCACTAAATTGATTCTTACAATGACGTCCTTAAAGTTATTGTTATACTTGGTGCTGCTAGTTTCTTGCTCTGAAAGCAGGTTGTGATGCTGAGGTGTTTTTGACCTCATCTGGAGACTTCCATTTCTTGCGGTTCAGGCTGTTGTTGATTGAACGAGTGATATGTCTCCCAGGCATTCAGTGGCAATGCATTCCTGCTTGTTGTTAGATTTTTAAAATGCCATTAACAGCATGCTTCACCTGCCTCCCAGCCAAACTCCCCCCTGTCGATGTCATTCTCACTGGCTTTGAGTGGGAGAATGATGTGAAATAATGGCCTGCATTTTGCAGTCCCGACAGTGGTGAATACTAAGACATTTGTCACTACTCAGAGCTGTGAAGATACTGCTACAGCCTGGGAGACCACTAACACTCAAAGCGAGCAACTGAGTTACATCTGAATGGATTTCAGAAGAGTCCATGCTGATGATCCCACTGGGACCTGTCATTGCAAAAACTTGGGTGATTGAACTGATTAATTTTGAGCTGAGAGTCTGTGGGGAATTGTCGGGGTGAGGTTGGATTGGAATCTAAGGTTCTGGTGTGGTGGGAGCGAATCTGATGGTGGTGGATTCTGGAGTTGGGGAATTGGGGTACTGGGGAAGGGTGCAATTAAAAGTTGCCTCTTTTTAATTTAATCTATCATTAAAAACATCTACCTGCCATTGAGCTGAAGGCAGACCCGAGCTTGTGAAGTTAAAGGGAATGTGACTTCTCTAACTGCACCTCACCGCTCAATCTCTTCAGTTTCTTCACAGGTAGATTCACCCAGAAGTGCAAGTTTCCACTGCAGCCAATGTCAAAGTGAAGGATGTAGTTTTGAACTCAATCAGTGGCACACACCGCCACTTCACTGCTAACTACATCATTAACATCAACTCTGCCTTGATTCAATTAACTTGATCTTCCTTCTCCTCCTCAAACTGCCATTGCGAAAAGCCTCAGCACCTACCTTGCTTTGGGGGCCATGGCATTGGGACACTGCCGGCATTTGGCTCCATGTTCAATTCCCACTCTCAATGTCATTTTCATTGGCTTCAGGCAGGAGAGAAATGTGAAACATTTATGTGACTCTTGGGAGTTAAAATCAACCATCCTTGCTTCGTGTCTGTTTGCAAGTGCACTGACCTTTGGGCCTCCCACTTGCACTGTTTCTGTCCAGTTCATTGGCAATATATTATTCCTTCGACATTATTGGTGTTTTCAATTAAAGAATGGCTGCAAACACTCCAGGGTAAAGCTATTTAATATTTATTTTTCCTTAACTGTTGTGTTCCTGGATATCTATTATGTGATTTTTTCTATTTATAGTATTAAATTGATTGCTAAAATGATGTCCTTAAAACCATTTTTCCATTTGGTGCTGCTAGTTTTCAAATACTTGCAGTCTACAAGGAGCTGGTGATGTCTTAGAGCTCATCTAGAGACTTCCATTCCCTGCTGTTTCGCCTGTTGTTGTTGAGTTGAACCAGTGATATGTCTCCCAAGCATTTTGTGGCACTGCTTCCCTGACTGTTTTTAGATTTTTTAAATGTCACTGATAGCGTGTTTCTTTGAAGCATTTTGGCATGTACAAAAACATTCTTCTTAATTTCAATCCAACTCAGCCATTGATACAGCAAGCTCTGAAACAAGGGGTCTCACTTCCCTCTAAGGTCTGGACCCCAACATAGGTATCAATGACACAAAATAAATGTTGGATCCAATTTCCATTTTATGTAGAAAATCTTTATGAACCAACAAAGCAAAGGATATATACTTACACCAGTAACGGAGTGAGACCCACGGACAGAAGCTCATTGCCGGGTGGTCAGTCCGTTGAACAAGTTCTTCCGCATGAATTCCCATGACAGGTTTCCTGGCTGCAGCAACAATCTCCTTGTATGTCATGGCTTTTTACCTTTTCTGACCCTGGTCGCTTGACACATGAGGCAATATCTCAAGTTGGGTCATCCAATTGGGTTTTAGTGTCTTATCAACCCCACCGTGACTATGCAAGATCACCTGCATGTGACAATTTCCTGCTCTCAGCAGGGTTGGGGGCTTGGGGTGGGGAGGGGTGGCGGGGTGGTGGGGTCCCGCAGATGCATGCCAATAATAGATGTCAAATCTGCATCTTGATAAGTCAGATCGAAAGCTATTTACACATCTGCAAAGAGGACATTATCTATGAGAGTTGTTGTGAACAGAGTGCCTAGTGGCACAGTTTGTTAATGGCATGTGATGACATGCCCCTGTGCATGTGTCCCTGTTCAGTTCAAACTGTCTTTCATTTTATAAAAATCAAATACGATCCCCAGCAAAGATGTTTTCTGTTAGAATTCTTCCATCTTCATTCCAAAGTCCATGGCCTGAAATGTTCAGTGACGTGGTCTCCCTTCCTGCCGTCTGAAGGGTCAGCAGGGAACACATCCCCGCCATCTCCCAGTACCCCATGGCCATTCCATGCTCCTCACCTGGGAGGAAGTCTATGTGCTGCAACC
Source organism: Mustelus asterias (assembly GCF_964213995.1). NCBI lineage: Eukaryota > Metazoa > Chordata > Chondrichthyes > Carcharhiniformes > Triakidae > Mustelus > Mustelus asterias. The sequence goes on along the minus strand of NC_135807.1, from coordinate 54,518,015 downwards.
AATCTGATTGACTGAAGGGGAGCTACACCAACATATCTGAGCCTAAGTCTCGGGACCGTAGGACAAGGTAGGGGTCCCAAGAGAGGGAGGGTAGGGAAGGCCCCGATGCAAAGAGGGCAATCAAGGTCGATAGGCCGGAGTGGGAGGGAGTTCCAGTGGCCACTTGACCCTTAAGGAGGAGGCACCCAAGATCAGAAGGGTGCTTCTGCTGGAGGCTAACTCTCATTTGGCCACTTAATGGCTTCAGTTGGGGTAAGGGTGGGCTTCCAAAAACCATAACATTGCTGCGTGTTTGGGCCAGGCAGGAACCTGTTCCTTCATTTTCACCCTTCCCCCCCACTCCCACCTAAACACCCACTGGCAGGGGAGTGTGAAATTCTGGCCCATGTTTCAACTACCCAGTGAGCTCTCGCCGGTTCACACCACAACTAGTTACACTTTGTGAAACAGATACAAGATACATTAAAAATGCCTCACAATAATTGGATACAGTTGAGCAGCCTGCATATGAAATGGAATAAAACCCATTATTATCACAATTGGTTAGTCACAAGAAAACTACAGAAGGAATCTGAGTTCTACAATACCGTCCATACTTTTAAGCATACTTTTATACTTGGCATGAAAAGGTTGCATAACTCAACTGACAGAAATAAGTCTTTGACACTTCAGATTTGTCCAACTGACCAGTTATTTTTGATAATGCTCCCATGTAAATCTCCACATTTCTGCTGCTTGCTTCGCTGAAAAAGTGTAACGTTAAAAGCTAGTTTCATCTGGTGTAAACATAACATTTTATTAATGTTCCTACCTCCTTCAAAATGGACAGTAGCATGAGGAAGCTCAGAAAGAAAAGTAAGCATTTTGAACTCACTGTTAATAAGAGATTAGAATAGAATTTACATGTTAAGTATGATTATAATAAGAATACAGTTTAAAAGGTTCTCTTGGTCTTTGTTGGCATTGCTCGGAGACCATGAATTGGACTCAGCAATGGCGTTTTCATAGAATCATCGTAGTAGGACTAGGCCATTCAGCCCCTTGAGCCTCGCATTTAACTAGATTGTGTTAAACTCTACCTCAATGCCATCTTCCTGAACTATCCTTGTATCCCTTAATATCATTGGTATCCAGAAATCTATCAACCTTCGCAATTTGCTCACCTCCTAACTTTCTGATTTTTAAGTTGAATTTCAGGTTTAGTTAGGAGACCAACACTTGTAACTTACTTAAACCGTCAGTTTGAGATGGAACTGTAACAGTGATCCCCTTATCTGACTCCATTACGCATTCACTTAGCAGCATACAATGAAAAGAAGATCCTGTGACCAATCATCACTGAAATTTAGTGACCACATCATTCCCACAGTTATTTCAAAGGAAGTAGATCGGAATGAAGAGAGGACTGACACAGTTTGAATCATTATCCGTAGTAAGGGGAAATAATATAAGAGATGTTTACAGCACAGAGGAGGTCACTTAGGCCAGATTTTGGCCATGACAGAGAGCCTTTCTATGTTGGTGAAAATGGCAGAAGTGCCTAAAAATCATAATTCCCACCCCCGAACTTGGCACTTCCGATTTTCATAGGGGCAGGAATTGGGGCAGAGAACATTTTGCCCATTACAGTTTATGGAAACAGCTGACCAGTTATATCATCTGCTCCCTGTACTGAAGTGGGATTTTTGTGGCCTAAGAGCGTGAATCCAAAAGAATGCAGATAAGACCTGGTAAAAGCAGGGCTGAACTTTCTGGATTCATTTGGATAGCCAGGTAATCCTTATGAAAGGTAAGCTACACAGTGGATATGGTCCTGGGATGCCTTTGGGGAAGTCAGGTGCCCTTTCCAATTGTTAAAAGAATGTCTGAATGTGCATAAGAGTGCATAATTCCATTAACTGTCAAATTATTTAGAATTGTCAACAGACCTACCAAAATTAGCTGTCAAAAGTATAAAAAGGACCAATCAGGAACACCTGCTAAAGTGTCAAGAGGAACTGTTAAAAGCACCTGTCAAAGGGAGCTGTCAAGCTGTGAAGGCATTGCTGCCCTTTAAATCTTTGAAACAAATGTCTGGAATAATAAAATAAAATCGTGCTTGCTATTTCACCCTGTCTGTAGATATAATCCTGAGGGTTTCCATTACTGAATTAGTGCTGCAAGATTAATTTCACAACCATTCATTATCCTAGTACGGTGCCTGCCATTTCACACTATGATTGATAACTACAAATGGTTACAGTCTCTTTGAACTTGGAATATGAGTTCCAATCCTTGTTGTTATGAGAGATTGTACACTTGAATGAAATGTTTGTTGTTTTAAGGTTCTGTTTAAATGTAAATGGAGTAAATGTTTTTTTATGAATGAGTTTTCTTTCAATATGGTGAAATCTGAAATAAATGCTTAGGGTAGAATTTTACAGTTCTTTCTGCCAGTGGGAATTTCTAGTTCCACTGAAGCCGATACACTTTTGAATTGCTCATCACATTTTACAGTTCCGTCCCTGCTGCAATGGAACCATAGCATCTTAGAACTTTATTTTATTGAACTTTATTTTATCTCATCACTGCAAAGGTCCTGAGGTCAGCCCATGTTGGATACTGCGGGAGTTGGCATGATAGCTGTCACAACAAAGGGTGGTGAGTTGGGGGGGGGTTCAAGGGTTGCCATGAGTTGGCAGTAAGTTGGCATCAAGGATGTAAAGGGAGTGGATACAAGGACACATATAGGCATTGGGCTATAAAGGGCTGGGATGTGACAGGGGCTTTGGTTGGAACAGAGGCTAGAAATGGCCATGGGGTGGTAGAGGGGCATGGGTTGGCATTGGTGCTAGAAAGGGCCATGGGGATGGATACAGAACATGAGGTGGCATGGGTTGGCATGAATGAGGCATGGTGCATGTGTGGAGAATTAGGAGGTGTGAGGGGTAGGGGCCGGAGGAGTGATTATTATTTACTCTTTTTTTTAAATGTTGGACACAATGCTAGAGCCCTGAGACAGGCTTTCGGCCCAGCCTGCCTCTGCACCACAGAGGCCTCCTCAGTTCTCCTGGGGTTGCCCTCACTAACTTCTGATCTAGTTCACACATCTGGACCGAAAGTCTCACGTCCAGGCAGTCATTTTTAGAAGTTTGTGGAGCCGGGGCTTCTTCAGATTCTGCGCACCCAACACACAGACCAAAACCCAGGCCCCGAGTCTAATATTCCTGTGTTGGCTATTTGCTAGAAAAATCCAAAACTGATCCAAATGCATCACTCTCTCCATATCACCCAGTATTCCACCTGCTTCAAATACTTATCAAAATTTTTCTTAAAAGCTGGGAGATCCTCTGCCTCAAACATTCATTGCTTTCATCATGCTCCTACAATGATTCCTCACTGTCTCAATCAGAATTTTAAATTGATGAGTTTTTCCTATTGACCCTTCAATACCCTGTCAAGTTCTTTAATAATTTAAAATATTTAAGTAATTTTCAAATCTTCTCTAATGCAATGTAAATGATCCCAGTACTGGAGCCTTCTGCTAATAACTATAGTTTCCAATCCTTGGCCCAATCTCTGGTTTCACTGCCCTTTCTACCACAGGATGTCCAATATGGCATACATCTTCTGTGACCCTTTCAGTTTATACTTCATTTTTTGTTTACTCCAAAAATAAATTACCTCACATTTTCTCCAAATTAAAATGCATGTGCTACCTATCTGCCCATTATACTAACCTGTCAATGTCTCCTTGCCCAGTCCTGAAACGATTTACATGGATGACACCAGAAATGCATGATTTATATCTCAGCTAGTCTGACAGCATTTGTAGAGCGAGAATAGAACCAATGTTTCAAGTTTGGATGATCCTTCGTTAGAGGGCGGTATGGTGACACAGGAGTTAGCACTGCTGCCACACAGCACCAGAGATGTGGGTTCCATTCCAGCATTGGGTGACTATCAGCGCAGATTTTACATATTCTCCCCACATATGCTTAGGTTTTCTCCCAGTGTTCTGACTTCCTCCCACTATCCAAAGATGTGCAGGTTAGATGGATTGGTCATGCTAAATTGCCTCTTAATGTCCAGAAAATGTGTAGCTTAGGGGAATTAGTGAGGTAAATGCGTGGGGTTATGGGGATGGGTGAGGGCTGGGCCTGGGTAAGATGCTCTGTCAGAGAGTTGATGCAGACTCGATGATTCAAGTGATCCACTAGGAAGCTTTTACCAAAACAAACTTCATTTAAGAACACAACAAAAAAAGTTAGCTTAACTTCCACCAAATAAAATACTTAAACTTAAGTATTTAATTTAAGTTGTCTCCTTTGTTCCAATTTCGCAGTATCCCCCACTGACATGAATCCCCTATTTGGAACCAGTTAGCACAGAAACCAAAGGTGCTTACATAGGTACTAGAATTCCAGCCTTTTGACACTTCTAGAGAGTGATCCAATTGTCTTCTAATTCTCTGCAGCAACTTCCAGAGAAAACTTCACCCCAGATGGTAGAATCTCAGAGAAAATGCTAATTTCTTGGCAGATTCCAGTCTCCACTTCAGACAGCGCAGGAGATACAGAAAAGGCAAAATCTCTCTAAAAATCCCAAAAGCAGACTTCCTTGAATTCTCGATGAAAGCCTAGCTGTAAAGTCATATGACATTATCTGTCAATCAACCTAATCAAGCACTACTCTTCAATATCCCAGGGGAAAACACAAAGCAACAGAACCCTGCATTAGTTCAGATTAAACAAACAATGGAGCAATTAAGATGAATTATGTTGCTGCAGTAACAATATAGTGCTTCTGGATCCAGACAAAATGACTCTGACAAAATGGAAGGGACAAGTAAACACATTCAGCATAGAAACATGACAAAAATAAATTTCTTAAAGGCACAGTATCATCACAGAATTCAGAAGAAACATATTCATCAGAGTGGTGAGAATGTGCAATGCATTAGTACAGGAAGTGGTTGAAGTGAATAGTGTAGATGGATTTAAGAGGAAAGGAGACAACCATATGAGGGAGAAGGAAATAAATGGTTACGATGGTAGATTTAGATGAGTAAAGATGGGAACAGGCTTGTGTAGAGCATAAATGCCAGAATAGACTGGTTGGACCGAATGGTCTGTTACTATGCTGCATTTCCTATGCAATCTGATGGCATTTTCAGTTCAGGTTGGAATGTTGTCAACCCCATTTCTACACTCACATCTCAACAAATTTCAATTTTATACTCATGGGCCGGAATTTTACCACCCTTCCCACCATGGGAATCGAAGCGGGCGAGGGGTCCGCTGACCTTTACAGTTTCGGGAGGAGCAAAGCTGTAAAGTCCTGTCCACGGTGTCTAAGTCTGGTCCATGAACTGAGCCATGGGGTACCCATTACAAATCCTTCTCTAATCTGAAAAACATATATTAAAACTATTATATGCAACACCCCAATAATGTCAAAATGCATTGCATCTGTTCTTCTATTTTGCTCATTTCTAAAATATATGCAATTTGCTTCAATTAGAAAAATAAAGATAATTTTGGCAAATAGACATTTTCTTTTTATTCATTCATGGGACCTGTCACTGGCAACGCCAGCATTCATTGCCCATTCCTAACTGCCCATGAGAAGGTAATGGTGAGCTGTGTTCTGTGGACAATTGATGCTGCCACAGTGGCACCATGGATATATTACTATTACATTTTAATGATTACAGTCTTTCCCATTTCCAAATTTTTCCCACATTCTTCTCTGTTTTCTTGGTTGTTCCAACAAAGATAAATGCTCCCCTCATTGTATCACTGATAGATTTGGTCCACCTGCATTACATTTCTGAATGATTTATGTAGGATCAGCAGTGGCCTGGCACAAATACTTTGCAATTCCACTTTTATTACTCAGTATATCAATTAAATGAAGCTTATGAAACAACCTTTTGTGTGCAGCTGTATCAAAAGGTTTGCTGGTAGTATAGGTTCATTCAGGTACAGGTAATGTTCCCTCGAACTGTCTATTCATTATGCACAGCCATTTGTTGCAGTGTCTGATCCATTCAAGATAGCCTGTAGCCGTGTTTCAATCCATATAAAGGGACCATTGCTTATGTGAAGCCCGTTAATTCCTTACACAGCACATTTCTCGATTGCTGGATACACCAGCACAACTGAGAGGGTATAAAGGGTACAGGCTTTTCCATCAGCCAATTGGTTCATCACTTCCTCCCACTCTTAAAGAAGGTACTATGTGCTCAATCACACTTTTGCCAAATGGCTCTGGCATGGTTAAGAACCCATTCCATGGAGGTGCTGCATCCTATTGCGCTGCAATGCAATGTGTTAACCGGACCACTTCTCATAATTGATATTTAACTGCTTTAATTTTGAAGCAAACTATAAATGTTCTTCAATTTTTTTAGTCGCATTCCAATTCACTGTAGCACATTATATTGCCTCACAAAACACAACAAAAAACACCTAAAATGCCTATTCTCTTCAAAACCTTAGCTCCTGGTAATCTGATTCAAAGCAACTCAGAGGCAGGTTTATGAGCCGATCCTTTTATCGGTGGCACAAAAAAAATCAGCAATGCCAGATTGTCTGGCCACAGATTTAGAGAACATTCACATTATGCGATGCTATTGTGAGCTTAAATGAATTTAAAACCGTCTGCGTTTTGCTCTCTTCACTTTGCAGTGATTTATTTTATTACTTACAAGCTGAGCCGTGGTTTTATCATCTTGGCACTACATCAGGCAAAGCTGCACCAACAACTTACAAAATCATCTATTGTGTTCAGGCTGATTTTATAATCTCAAATGAGTTAAGCATTTGATCATTGCACAACTGAGGTCAAATTAAGACATGAAATTTCTTGTGATTAGATCACACAGAGAAAATGTAAAGATTTCATACAAGGAGTGTTAAAATATCTTAGATTAAAACTATAAATAATCTATAGATTTTAAATCAGTTGATATAAATAAATACTCATAACAAGCAGAAAAATAACAAGTGAGGGAGCCACTCAGTAAAGCACATGCGCCCACCACGCTATGTTAACTCAACATTATTACAATTATGCACGTGGATCTTGAAGCTTTTCCCTGCCTTAAGGACCATCTGCATACCACCTGTTCTGTAAGTGCAAAGCTGAAAGAAGAAACATTTTATTATGAATCTTTGTCTCATTAAGGAGGTTTCAGGCCAATCCATGTCAAACAACCTGCTCTGAAAACTCTGCTCACATTTTGACGAACTGTGACCAATTCCAACACAACAACTGAGATCATCCATGACATCCTAAAACAATCAAATTTTAAATAAAATAACCCACAACATTCTAAACCAAAAAGTAAATTTGTCCTATCTCCCAGTGTTAACAAATCTTTGAAATAGGAATGGGATTTGGATCTACATTTTTGCCAAAAACGAATCCGTTTTTTTTTGTTGGCTCATACTCTATCTGTGCACCAAGTTTCATTGAAATATGTTCATTAGTTGTTGAGATATATTATTTATAGACAGACTGACAAAACAGATACAAACATTATCTCCTCCATTGAAGGTGGTTCTACATGAATGTTGAGTTGTCTGTACAGTAATTTTGATCAGTGTGGCATTAGACGCATGTCACAAATTTGTTCAACTTATTATTTTCTTTGTGAAAATACCTCAACAGATAAATAAAAATTAAGGAGGTGAAAAAAGAGAGTATCTATCCCTTGGGAAACTTGATCTTATGTTCTGAGTGAAGGTGGAGACACAGTGACTACACATGGTGAATACTTAAAGGCCAGCTTTATGACACTGGTCAGAAGAGAAGTTTGGTTTCCCTGGTAACAGTGCACTCTAAAGCTACCAGTCTTGTCTCAGAAGACCTTTCTTAGAAAGTTGACGAAAATGTCTTTGATTTATTCCAGTAATATTTTCAGCTAAGCTAAAGCAGAACTCTCCACACATCACACATGCTCCCAAGCTCATAAAATGCGAGATTCTAACTCAGTATGTATGTACAAAGTGGAAAGTTCTGTATGCCTAAAATGAAGTTGTACATCTAGCCCTCAGACATACTCTAATTAAAATGTGGCGCTGGTCTTATGTCGTGTACTGTGACATTTCATTTCTGTCAAGTCTCCGCGTTATGCAGCATAACAGTTTTAATATATTGATTGAGAAGCAGTTCATGACATTACAGTAAAAATAGATGGGGTGCCTCATAAATTCTTCAATGCTTCATTGCAAGGCAAGCAGACTTTGATTTTCTTTAATGTAGCTCTTAAAGACAAATTCTGGGAAAGTGATCTTTCCGTGTTCTCTCCATTTACATTTTAATGAGTTCCTCATTTGTTTGTAAATGGCATTTTTGTGAATATTTCAGGAAACTATTTCTCTAAAGGTAAATGCTTTGGAAAAGAGAATATTCACATTAAATGGGATTTAAATTCTGATGTTAAAGGGATGTATGAACCATTGTAAATTTTCAATTATACATTGGATGTTATTGCTTCTGATGTCCTTTTATTTCTCTTCAGCTCTGGAACTAATACAAATGATAAATACTAGGCCAATCGATGGAAACTCGAAATAAATACTTACTAAGAAATATTAAGTTGATTTCTCTCTCTCCCTAATCTGAATAATATTTGGTAATTTCAACGAACTCTTTACAGAGCATGCAAGAATGTTTAGAACAATCCACCCACCGTGATCTCACATCTTCCTGAAACAACTAAGGTTAAGAGACAAACCAAACTGAAAGACCAAAATGTCTTCATTTGGAATCAGCTTTCTAGTTCAGTGAATGCAATAATTTGGCACATTTTAAATTTAATAGAATCATAGAATCACACGGGCCCTTCAGCCCATCGAGTCCACACCGACACATTAGAAACACCTGAACTCCCTCCTAATACCATCTGCCAGCACTTGGCCCATAGCCCTGAATGTTGTGACATGCCAAATGCTCATCCAGATACTTTTTAAAGGATGTGAAGCATCCCATCTCCACCACCCTCCCAGGCAGCGCATTCCAGACTGTCACCATCCTCTTGGTAAAAAAGCTTTTCCTCACATCCCCCTAAACTATCTGCCCCTCACCTTGTACCAATGTCCCATCATGACTGACCCTTCAACTAAGAGCAGCAGCTGCTCCCTATCCACTCTATTCATGTCCCTCATAATCTTGTACACATTGATCAGGTCGCCCCTCAGTCATCTCTGCTCCAACGAAAACAACCCAAGCCTATCCAAACTCTTTTCATAACTTAAATGTTCCATCTCAGGCAACATCTGGTGAATCTCCTCTTTACCCCTCCAGTGCAAACATATCCTTCCTATAATGTGGCAACCAGAACTGCGTACAGTACTCTAGCTATGGCCTCACCAAAGTTCTATACAACTCCAGCATGACTTCCCTGCTTTTGTACTCTCTGTCTTAATTGATAAAGGCAAGTGTTCCATATGCCTTTTTCACTACCCTACTAACATGCCCTTCTGCCTTCAGAGATCTGGGGACGAAAACACCCAAGGTCCCTTTGTTCCACAGAACTTCCTAGTGTCCTACCATTCAAGTTTGATTGGATTCATTTCTTTTTCAAGAAAACAACGCTGTCAGATTTTCCTCCTACTTACCACCCATTTTGTGACAGATTCTGAGTAGATGGTGTGGCAGTGAGGCTGAGCACCAATTATTTATTGATCCAAAGTAACATTGGATTTTTCCTCTCCTTCCCGGATGTGGTCAGCCAGCAGATCCACGACAATCCCTGTGTGACAAACTGTGCGATACCCTATTTGCCATCTTCACTGCCAGTGAGACTCTTCAAAGAAAGCACTCTGAGTATAGAAGTAGCCTTAGGGATTGGCAGATTGCAAATGGCAGCCAGATGTGTTTGCTTTGCTATCTCAAAGTCATACTTTGTCAGGGAGATCCGTTGCAGGTTTTGGAATCTCGAAACAGGCAAAACCTTAAGAGCTACCCCCTTAAGCTGTGTAAGACATGAGTTAGGCCGCATCTGGGGTATTGTGTCTAATTCTATTTCTTCAAGCCATACTTGAAGAAGAATGTGAAAGTTTTGGTGAGAGTACAGAGGAGATTTACAAGAATGATTTCGAGACCTATCTATAACTGTGAGGATAGATTGGAGAAGTTAGGTCTGTTTACTGTGGAGAAAAGAAGGCTGAGAGGAGACCTGATAGAAGGTATTCAAGATCCTGAAGGGTATGGACAGGGTAAAAAGTGAGAAATTGCTCTGACTCGAGAGAGCATCAAGGACTAGACAGCTAAGGTTCAAAATAATTGATAAAAGGAGTAAAAGTGACATGAGGAAAAATGCAGGTTCAATCAAGGTATTCAAAAGAGAATTGGATTGCTAATTGAAAATAAAAAGTGTGCAAGGTTATATGGATAAGGCAAGGGAGTGAGACTGGGTGGAATACTCTTTCAGAGAGCCAGTGCAGACTTCATGGGCCAAATGGTCTCCTTCTGCACTGTAAAGATTCAGTGATGTTCCCAGGTGACTATTTGCTGTGCTATTGAAGAGGAGTCTGAGGAATGTCTGTTCAGAGACTATCATAGAGAACAGTTCTGGTGTGGTCATCTGCTCATTGGACAACATGAGTGAACAGAAATGCAGCTAACTGGAATTAATACCTCACTCAGAGTGCTTTACCCACCCCCTTATTCAGAAGTTTTAATGTAAAACGGGGAAGCATCCTTCTTGAATAGGCACCAAAGTTGTTGCGGCCTACATCAGGAAGAGATCAACAGCTGGTGACTAAAATATGATGGCATTACAGAGGGAACATACATTTGCCAAATCTTGTTCAATTAATCCTTACCTGATTACATGATATGCACTGATCCAGCAACACCGAGGAACAACAAGACGCAGCTGCAATTAATACTATTATTCCATATCCACCCAGTTTGTCCAACTCACGGGTCACGGCAGCAATGTGGCTGCCTCTGGACCTGGCACTCCGAGCTCGTTGGACATTCGCTGACTTACATTAGAAATATGCTGTTAACCTGCTCGTCCAATCAGAGACTGATTTCTCCCTGCATTTACTGTGAGCCTATCATCAGCAAATGTAGCAAGAAACCAGCATCTGATTGGACGGGCAGAAAACAGTAGGAAAGTGGGTTTTAAAGTAAGTTCCAGCACCCAGAGGGAGAGTAAGGGTGAGAGCAGGCCTCAGAGTGAGAGGGAGAGTGAGGGTGAGAGCAGGCCTCGGAGTGAGAGGGAGAGTGAGGGTGAGAGCAGGTCTTGGAGTGAGAGAGAGAGTGAGGGTGAGAGCAGGCCTCGGAGTGAGAGGGAGAGTGAGGGTGAGCAGGCCTCAGAGTGAGAGGGAGAGTGAGGGTGAGAGCAGGTCTTGGAGTGAGAGAGAGAGTGAGGGTGAGAGCAGGCCTCGGAGTGAGAGGGAGAGTGAGGGTGAGAGCAGGTCTTGGAGTGAGAGAGAGAGTGAGGGTGAGAGCAGGCCTCAGAGTGAGAGGGAGAGTGAGGGTGAGAGCAGGCCTCGGAGTGAGAGGGAGAGTGAGGGTGAGAGCAGGTCTTGGAGTGAGAGAGAGAGTGAGGGTGAGAGCAGGCCTCGGAGTGAGAGAGAGAGTAAGGGTGAGAGCAGGTCTTGGAGTGAGAGGGAGAGTGAGGGTGAGAGCAGGTCTTGGAGTGAGAGAGAGAGTGAGGGTGAGAGCAGGCCTCGGAGGGAGAGGGAGAGTGAGGGTGAGAGCAGGTCTTGGAGTGAGAGAGAGAGTGAGGGTGAGAGCAGGCCTCGGAGTGAGAGAGAGAGTAAGGGTGAGAGCAGGCCTCGGAGTGAGAGGGAGAGTGAGGGTGAGAGCAGGCCTCGGAGTGAGAGAGAGAGTGAGGGTGAAAGCAGGCCTCGGAGTGAGAGGGAGACTGAGGGTGAGAGCAGGCCTCGGAGTGAGAGAGAGAGAGTGAGGGTGAGAGCAGGCCTCGGAGTGAGAGAGAGAGACTGAGGGTGAGCGGAGTGAGAGGGAGAGTGAGGGTGAGAGCAGGCCTTGGAGTGAGAGGGAGAGTGAGGGTGAGAGCAGGCCTCGGAGTGAGAGAGAGAGTGAGGGTGAGAGCAGGCCTCGGAGTGAGAGAGAGAGTGAGGGTGAGAGCAGGCCTCGGAGTGAGAGAGAGAGTGAGGGTGAGAGCAGGCCTCGGAGTGAGAGAGAGAGTGAGGGTGAGAGCAGGCCTCGGAGTGAGAGGGAGAGTGAGGGTGAGAGCAGGCCTCGGAGTGAGAGGGAGAGTGAGGGTGAGAGCAGGCCTCGGAGTGAGAGGGAGAGTGAGGGTGAGAGCAGGCCTCGGAGTGAGAGAGAGAGTGAGGGTGAGAGCAGGCCTCGGAGTGAGAGAGAGAGTGAGGGTGAGAGCAGGCCTTGGAGTGAGAGAGAGAGTGAGCCTTGAAGTGAGAGGGAGAGTGGGGCTCAGAGTGAGAGGGAGGGTGAGCCTTGGAGTGAGAGGGAGAGTGCGGCTTAGAGTGAGGATGAGAGTGGGGCTCAGAGTGAGGGTGAGAGTGAGCCTCGGAGTGAGAGGAAGGGTGAGTCTTGGAGTGAGAGGAAAGGTGAGCCTTGGAGTGAGAGGGAGAGTGAGCCTCGGAGTGAGAGGGAGAGTGGGCCTTGGAGCAAGAAATAGGAGAACGTGAATTTGTGTGTGAGAGACGAGAGACTGTAAGTGCGTTTGTGTGATAAAAAGACCAGAGTGTGAGTGCATATGTGTAGAAGAGAGGAAAGTGTGAGTGTGCATGTGACAGGGAAGAGAAAATGTGAATCTGTGTCTGGGAGGAGGGAGAGTGTAAATATGTTTAGGTGAGAGAGAGCAGAGTGTGAGTACATCCGTGTAAGGGGAGAGAGTGTGAGTGTGGGTGAGAGAAAGGAGAGAGTGTAAGTGTGCATGCGACAGAGGGGGGCAAGTGTGAGTGTACACATGAGGGAGAGAGGGAAGGGCGTGTGTGTGCGTGTGAGAGAGAGAGGGGGACAGTATGCATGTCTGATTCACTCCCAGTCTCAGGATTCTCATTCACCTTTGCCCCCGACTCTCACCTACCCTCACAGTAAGTAAGTGAGTGAATATGCTGAGACTGTCAGTGGGATTTTCCGGCCGTCCCAAAACCAGAAAACCCCCCCAATGTCAACGGGCCTTTGCACTACCCCACCCCCATCTGTGCGCTACGATTCCCGTGGCGGGCGAGATGGGAATTTCTCGCCCCCCGGGAGTGAGACACACACACACACACTTACCCTTTCACGTTCTAATCGTCATCTTCATTCATACCTAATTTTTTTAATGATCAATTCATTACTTTGACATTGTTTTTTTGCTCAGCAAGTTGTTTGCTTTCGTACTTCAGCTATTTTTAAAAATCCATGATTAACATTGTGCCAAAACGTACTCATCGACCCCCTTGAGTGAGAGAAAATTGAAATACATCCCCCCCCCAAGAATAAGTTGGTCAAGGCTGATGTATCTAATGGGGCTAAAGGTAGACAAGTCTCCTGGTCCTGACGGAATGCATCCCAGGGTTCTAAAAGAGATGGCGGGGGAAATAGCAAATGCACTAGTGGTAATTTACCAAAATTCGCTGGACTCTGGGGTGATTCCCGCAGATTGGAAAACAGCAAATGTGACGCAACTGTTTAAAAAAGGAGGTAGACAAAAGGCAGGTAACTATAGGCCGATTAGCTTAACTTCTGTAGTAGGAAAAATGCTTGAATCTATCATCAAGGAAGAAATAGCGAGACATCTGGATATAAATTGTCCCATTGGTAAGATGCAGCATGGGTTCATGAAGGGCAGGTTATGTTTGACTAATTTGGTGGAATTCTTTGAGAACATTACATGTGCAGCGGACAATGGGGAACCTGTGGATGTGGTGTATCTGGATTTCCAGAAGGCATTTGACAAGGTGCCGCATCAAAGAGTGCTATGTGAAATAAAGGTGCACAGTGTTACGGGTAATGTATTAACATGGATAGAGGATTGGTTAACTAACAGAAAGCAAAGAGTGGGGGTAAATGGGTGTTTTTCTGGTTGGCGATCAGTGACCAATGGTGTGCCTCAGGGATCAGTGTTGGGACCGCAATTGTTTACGATTTACATAGATGATTTGGAGTTGGGGACCAAGTGTAGTGTGTCAAAATTCGCAGATGACACTAAGCTGGGTGGAAGAGTAAAGCGTGCAGAGGATGCTGAAAGTCTGCAAAGGGATATAGATAATCTAAGTGAGTGGGCAAGGGTCTGGCAGATAGAGTACAATGTTGGTAAATGTGAGGTCATCCATTTTGGTAGGAATAACAGCAAAATGGACCATTATTTAAATGGTAAAAAATTGCAGCATGCTGCTGTACAGAGGGACCTGGGTGTCCTTGTGCAGGAATCTCAAGGAGTTGGTTTGCAGGTGCAGCAGGTAATTAAGAAGACAAATGGAATTTTGTCCTTCATTGCTAGAGGGATGGAGTTTAAAAACAGCGAGATTATGTTGCAGCTGTATAAGGTGCTGGTGTACTGTGTACAGTTTTGGTCTCCTTACTTGAGAAAGGGTATACTGGCACTGGAAGAGGTGCAGAGGAGATTCACTAGGTTGATTTCGGAGTTGAGAGGGTTGGCTTATGAGGAGACTGAGTACTCTGGGGCTATACTCATTGGAATTCAGAAGAATAAGGGAAGATCTTATAGAAACATATAAGATTATGAAGGGAATAAATATGATAGAAGCAGGGATGTTGTTTCCACTGGCGGGTGAAACTAGAACTAGGGGGCATAGCCTCAAAATAAGGGGAAGCAGATTTAGGACTGAGTTGAGGAGGAACTTCTTCACACAAAGGGTTGTGAATCTGTGGAATTCCCTGCCCAGTGAAGCAGTTGAGGCTATCTCATTGAATGTTTTTAAGGCAAGAATAGATAAATTTTTGAACAGTAAAGGAATTAAGGGTTATGGTGGGCGGGCGGGTAAGTGGAGCTGAGTCCACAAAAAGATCAGCCATGATCTTATTGAATGGCGGAGCAGGCTCGAGGGGCCAGATGGCCTACTCCTGCTCCTAGTTCTTATACTGCACAGAATGTTCTTCTTCCTTATTACACCTGACCTTTAAACTGTTATCCTATCTCCTAAAATATCTTCATTTTTAAGATCCTCATTCTACCAGTCAAAACTTGATTCACTCAGCTATACTTTTCTAACTCTGAACAGTTTCACTCCACTTAAACCTTCATTATTAACACTCACAAAACCCCAGTGAGCCTTTCTTGTGAAAGCTGCGAGTGGATTGAGACTTTGAGAGGAAGCCACTTCACCCCAGTCTTAGGCACCCTAAATGAATCAATGGGTTTTTTTAAAATATACTTTTCCAATTCAATCAAATCAAATCCAATTCAGAGTCTCAACAAGTTGAGACATTTCAGATCCAGGCTGACAAGACAGGACGGGAGACCAAAACCACCCTGTCCTGGGCCTGATCTACATGAGTCAAGCTGATTGGAGAAGGGGGAGGATCCTCATAGAAATCATAGAAACCCTACAGTGCAGAAGGAGGCCATTCGGCCCATCGAGTCTGCACCGACCACAATCCCACCCAGGCCCTACCCCCACATATTTACCCGCTAATCCCTCTAACCTACACATCCCAGGACTCTAAGGGGCAATTTTTAACCTGGCCAATCAACCTAACCCGCACATCTTTGGACTGTGGGAGGAAACCGGAGCACCCGGAGGAAACCCACGCAGACACGAGGAGAATGTGCAAACTCCTCCTCCAAGACTTGAGCTCATTTGCATCTTAGCCAAAAGGCCGAGATGCCGCTTTTAAAAATTGCTTCATATGAAACATATGAAGCCTCAGCGTAACCTAATGACCTCAACCAAGTGCAGGCAATCCATACTACACTTGATCTTAGCCAAAAGGCCAAGAAGCTTACTTGAGAGCAACGTGTAGGGTGATTCTGATATGTGTCCTGTCAAGCATCACCACCCTTCTGTAAAGAGCATACAATCTCTTCAAACTGACACTGACAGATTCCTGTAAATAAGTGTTTACAATCGCATGGTGTAAATGACAGCATTTGTTAGCGAACGCTGTTCAGTGTTTATTCATCCCCCTTGTTTCCTCGCTCCCTCACAGCCTCCCATAATTGTGACCTTCACTGCTGCTTTAGAACTCTCATCCAGATGTCTGTAAAGATGTTACTCACTCCATGATGCTTTGATATTTCTGTGGAACTGTAGCGATGCCAGAGGCACACAGTGAAGATGATGATATGAAAATCCTGAATGCATCAACAACGTCCTGCATTCAGATTATTTTTTCCCAGGGTGAAGATTTTGCAAATCAGCAAGCATTGCGTTTCTGCAGGTACTATTCTAGATGGCAAAACATAAAGATACAGTGTCTGAGGTAATGCTGTATCCCACTGCAACTGTGCCCAATTGAGAACAGCAGAAATGCATAATCGCCTCATGTTCTTGAGGAAAGAAGAATTTCCATTGTGCTTTTACTTCCATGGATAAAGAAAAAGGATGATGAGCAAGTGTGAAGTTATACAAAGAAGGGTGAATTATCATTGCACTTCTCCTGATAATGGATACCTCCATTTTCATTTGCCCCCAGTTGTGACAGACCAGGGGAAACTGCATTCATTCTGTTACTTTCCATCATGCAATTTGTATTTGAGTCTCAAATACCGCCATCCTTTGTCCTACCTCTTCTGCAGGCTTGTCAAGATCTGCAGTAGTCTTGGAGGTTCCTGGATGGTGTTGGGTCTCCTGCTGTGAGATAGATGCACCCTCCTCAGTCTGTGGAGCTGGAGGTGATGGGATCACAGGGAAAGGAAACTGGGATTGAAACACCTAGAGCCACCTGGGTGTGTCTAACTGCTGGTCCTTGTCCCTCTGAGTGCCTGGGCATTGACTCCCTCAGGAGAATGGCCATCTGGAATGATAGTGCTCTGACCTCCTGTTGCGTAGCCACTGATAGATTCCATCAATGCCCGCAGCAGACCCTATGTTCCGAATGAAGGTCTCCATAGTGACCACCATCCTGCCAGTGATGATTTCAGTATGCTGGCATGCCGGTGTAATGACAACAGACTGAACATGGAAGGACTCTTCCATCATATGTTGGAACATGTGGAATCCATCAAATAATTCTATCTGATGTTCCATTGCCTTTAGCTGCAGCTACTTAAGACTGAATCCAGGCACATATCATCTGACTGGAATTCAGCAGAATCCTGGCCTCCAGCAGTCCTCCGAGTGCCTGTGACATTGGATTTTCCTGCTTCCGCCTGTTGTAGATCAGAATCTGTGCTGTGTTCACCAGTTTGTGTTCCCGAGCCTGCTCTAGACTGGTCCACTCCAGTCAGGTGAAGTGCAAGCTCCTCATACTGGCTCAGATCTCCATCATACCCCCATTGGTCTTGGACCTCTCTCTTTTATTATGGGTGAACTTGGTCTGCATAAACATAGATGAGAGGAGTGTGAGCATGAGACGTGGCAAGGCTGTGGGTGTGCTAAGTGGAGCCGTGTTCACGGTGAGTATGTGAGCTGCACAGGATGTGAGGTGAGATGGAGAAGTCAAGGTGTGTGCAGGAGAGTGAATGGTGACTTCTCTTCTGATCTCAGAGTGCGTGGGATATCTGTGGAGTTTGATCCTGTGAATGTGTGAGGCTCTTGTCAGAGTGTGAGCTGAGAGTCATGGGAAGGTTGACTTACCCTGGCTGTGTGAACTATCATTCATGCATTCTCTTCACTGTACTGCCAATCTCCTCTGGGTGGTTGGTTTTCATCACCACAGACATCCTCCCAAGCTGGGTTGGTTATCTTTCTGCACCTTCCTGTGCTGTGATGGGGGACACTGAGGGTCTCTGTGGGCCTTGACTGTCCTTGCTTTAGGTGGACATAAAATATCCCACAAAACTATTTCAAAGGGGAGAATGTGAGTCATTTGCAGTGTTGTGGGCAGTATATATCCCCTAATCAACATCTCAAAGACAGATATCTGGTGAGCGTGGCAAACAACTTTGTGCCTCACAAGTTAGGAAGTGAGTTACCATTGACCAGAAACTGAACTAGAACAGCCATATAAGTACTACGACTACAAGAGTAGGTCAGATGTTCAGAATCCTGCATCGAATCACTTCCTGACTCCCTGTTCATCATCTACAAGACACAAATCATGAGTGCAGTGGAATACTCTCCCTTTGCCTGGATGAGTGCAGCTCCAACAACATCCTAGAAGCATAAAGCAACCCACTTATTGGCACCTCATCTACCACCATAAACATTCACTCCATCCTCCACCAATGCACAGTGGCAGCAGTGTGTATTATCTACAGCATGGACTGTAACAACTCGCCAAGCTCCTGTAACAGCACCTTCATAATCCATGACCCCTACTATCGTAAGGACAAGGGCAGCAGGTTCATGGGAAAACCACCACTTGCAAGTTTCCCGCTAAGTCATCCTGAATTGGAATTATATCACCATTCCTTCACTGTCACTGGGTCAACATCCTGGAACTCCTTTCCTAACAGCACTATGGTTATACCTACATCGCATAGACTGCAGCGGTCCAAGAAGCTGACACACCGCCACCTTCTTAGGCGAAGTGAGGGATGGGCAATAAATGCTGGCCTCTAAGTGATCCCCACAACTCATCAACGAATAAACAAAATATCATAATGATGACCCGCCCATGATCAAAATGAATGGCAGAGCAGGCTCAAAGGATTGAATGGCCTACTCCTGCTTCTCTTTTCTATGGTTCTGTATTGTTCTTAGTGGGAGCTTGTTGTGTGCAAACTGGCTGCCAGGCTTCCTACATTCAACAGTGACTTAACTGGCTGAGACATCGAGTGAACATGATAGGTAGCTTTTATTTATTTACTATTAGATCATCTCTGAGCCTCTTTGGTGAAACTGTTGAATCACCAGCTCTTCCCAAAACCTCTAATTAACTGCTGTGGCCATAATTCTGTGTAACATTAAAGTTTACCCTAGATGCTACAATAATTATAACATGCAACGATAAGCTTTCACAAAACAATGACCTAGGGAGAATGTAGAATTGAAGGAAATCGGTCCTAGTAAGAAGGTTGCATCAAAGAAATTAATGGCACAGAAGGTTGATAAGCCTCTCGGACCTGATATTGTAAATCCCAGAATGCTGAAAGAGGCAGTTGTGGAGGTAGTGAATGCATTGGTGATCATCTTCCAAAATTCTATAGGTCCTGAAACGGTTCCTGCAGATTGTAAGATAGCAGATGTCACTCCACTATTTAAGGAGGGAAGGAGAGAGGAATTGGGGAACTACAGTACTGTTAGCCTCACATCAGTACTAGGGAAAATGCTGGAATCTATTATAAAGGATATGATAAATGGATACTTGGATAATAATAATCTGATTGGCCATAATCAACATGGATTTATGAAGGGGAAATCATGTC
The DNA here is from genome assembly GCF_964213995.1 of Mustelus asterias. Taxonomy (NCBI): domain Eukaryota; kingdom Metazoa; phylum Chordata; class Chondrichthyes; order Carcharhiniformes; family Triakidae; genus Mustelus; species Mustelus asterias. The sequence goes on along the minus strand of NC_135807.1, from coordinate 54,498,601 downwards.
TGATGAACCCATTGGAGTTTTTTTGAGGATGTTACTAACAGAGTTGATGAAGGGGAGTCAGTGGGAACAGTATATTTGGATTTTCAGAAGGTTTTTGATAATGTTCCCCACAAGAGGTTGGTTAGTAAATTTGCGGCATATGGGATGGCGATATACTGGCACAAAATAAGGATTGGTTAACTGGCAGAAAGCAGAGAGTAGGAATGAACAAATTATCCCCATGAGGCAGCCTGTGACCTGTGGGGTACTGTAAGGATCAGTACTTGATGTTCACAATATATGTCAATGATTTGGATGTGGGGTCCAAATGTAATATTTCCAAGTTTGTGGATGATACAAAGCTGGGTGGGAATGTGTGTTGTGAGGAAGATGCAAAGCAGCTTCAGGAGGATTTGGACAGGTGAGGTGATGTGATGATGTGATGTTTTGAGGTAATGTGAGGTGATCCATTTTGATAGGAGGAACAGATGTGTAGAGTATTTTTTAAATGTTAAGAGATTTGAAAATGTATATATACAAAAGGACCTTGGTGTCTTCATCACTAAGTCAATGAAAACTAACATGCAGTTTCAGAAAGCAATTAGGAATGCTAATATTATATTAGCCTTTATTGTTTGAGGATTTGAGAACAGGAGTAGTGAGATCTTGTTTCAATTGTATAGAACCTTGATTTGACCACACCTGAAGTGCTGTGTATTGTTTTGAACCCCTTACTTTAGGAAGGATATTATTGTCATTAAGGGAGTGTGATAATGGTTCACCAGACTTGTTCCCAGGATGACAGGATTGTCCTATGAAGAGAGATTAAGGAAATTGAGCCTGTGTTCTCGGAGTTTTGAAGAATGAAAGGTGATTTTATTGAAACCAACAAAATACATAAAGGGATAGAGAGGGCAGATGCAGGTAAGATGTTTCCCCTCGTTGGGAATCTAGAATGGGGGGACACAATTTAAAAAATTAGGAGGAAGCCACTTAGGACCGAGATGAAGAGAAATGTTTTTATTCAGAGGGTTGTGATGTTTGAACTTCAGTATCCTGGAGGACTGTGGAAGCTCAGTCATTTAGAACTTTTAAAGTAGAGTTTGACAGATTTCTAAATATTGATGCTTTAAAGCAAAATGGGGATAGCAAGGACCTAGGCATATCGGTAGATTGGGCAGGTAAGTGGCAGATAAAGTCAAACTCAGAGAAGTATGAGTTGATTCATTTTGGCAGGAAGACTGTAGAGCAAGGAGGAGCAGGAACAAAGGGACCTCGGTGTATATATACATAAGTCATTGAAGGCGTCAGGGCGTGTTAGGAGCGCAATTAGTAAAGTATATGGTATCCGAGGTTTTAATAATAGAGGCATTGCATACCAGAGTAAGGAGGTCATGTTGAACTTGTATAAGACACTAATTATGCCTCATCCACAGTACTACATCCAGTTCTGGCTGCCATACTTGAGGAAGGATGTGAAGGCAGTGGAGAGAGTACAGAGGAGATTCATAAAAATGATTCCAGGAATAAAGAACTGTAGCTATGAAGATAGATTGGAGAGGTTGGGTCTGCTTTCTTTGGAGAAAAGACTGAGAGGATACTTGAGTTCTTCAAGATCCTGAGGGGTATGGACAGGGTAAATAGTGAGAAACTGTTCCCTCTTAAGAGTGCATCAAGAACTAGAGGGCACAGGTTAAAATTAAGGGGAAAAATGAGTAGAAGTGATGTGAAGAATTCTTTTTTCACCCAGAGGGTGGTTGGAATCTGGAACAGACTTCCTGAGAGGGTGATGGAGGCAGGTTTAATTGAGGTATTTAAAAGGGAATTGGATTTCTAACTGAAAAGAAGGAATGCACAAGGATATGGAGATAAGGCAGGGAAGTAGGATTGGGTGGAATGCTCTTTCCCTGAGCCAGTGCAGACCCAATGGGTTGAATGGCTGCCTCTGCACTGTAAAGATTCTGTGATTTTGTGTGGGAAAAAGGCATGATCATATTGAATGGCGGGCGGATCAGGCTCCGTGGGCTGAATGGCCTACTCCTGCTCTATGTTCCTATAGTTACCCTGTCAAAATAATAGTGATATTTAGAGAAAATGACATTGCAAATGCCAATGAGGGGCAGATCTGTGTTAAATTAAAAGATCCTAAGACTGGTGTCTAAGCTTCCCCTCTTAGCCAACAGCATCCAGAAAGCAGCATCTCACTGTTCATTGACATTCAGTGAACAGTATGATGTTATGTTTGCTTGGTAGATATGAACTAAAGTTTCCAGAGGAAGTTAACTATTGACTTTTCCAGTTTAAGTATCATTTTAATGAGATGTTAGGTATTAATTATTGCCAGTCAACCTCTCTGGCACAGAAAATAAATGATTGCAAAAGTGCAGTCCTGTTCCTTCGGCTTATATTTGTTGTTAGTACTTTATATTTTTCAAAATGCTATGTTAAAAACACTTTCCCTTTCTTTCTGTTTTCACTTGTAGTTCAGTTTTTCTCTCCCTCTCTTTATTTCACTTTTTCCACCTGATATGCCATTGAATTTACATACTCTAATTTAAACCTCTCCCTTAATCTTGAACCGTAAATTTCCCAATCCTTCAATTGAATGAGTTAAGGATATCCACAAATTCTTGCCATGTTCGCACATGCCCCAGATGCCCCATTTCACTCACTGTGCCATTGTCAGCTCATACTTTCAGCAATTAGTCCAACGATGTAAAAAATC
>NC_135807.1:52862900-52947395 GCF_964213995.1 Mustelus asterias | reverse complement strand
GATTCAAGCAGCCACGTTACAATGAATCCTGATTAAAACAGAAGGTTTCTTGGCAACAAGTGATGCGTTTATCAGGAACCAGCTGTGCGAGGAGGACTGTGAACATGGCTGATGATTTAAAATTAATTCACTGATGCGGAGGATAAGCCAAATTCAGACAAAGACCTGAGTTCAAAGAACAATTATCGGGAACTAGCACTAAGTGAACTGTTGCATTCCAAGGAACGATACAGCAGAGTGCGCTCTTTGGCAGCCGTGGGTGCAGCTTCTCCTGAAATATTTGCTGAGATTATGAACACTGTGCCCCAACTTGTACTTCACTCTGCTTGGTTTAGAATTCAATGTGCTCAATTACATTTGTGAATTCCTGACAGCAATATGCCTCTCCTTCACAAACATCTTCACCTCCAAAATTAAACAAACCCTCCTGGATATTTGACAAGAATGAAGACAGACCACCCTAATACAGTGCCTTTCATGACCTCAGGACATTTCAAAGCAATTCGCAGGTAATGAAGTACTTCAGAGATGTACTTCATCTCTGAAGTACTTCGTCGATGGAGACGGGAGAGGTGCCGGAGGGTTGGAGGATTGCGGGTGTGGTTCCTATTTTCAAGAAGGGGAATAGGGATAGCCCAGGTAATTACCGACCGGTGAGTCTAACCTCAGTGGTTGGTAAACTGATGGAGAAGATCCTGAGGGACAGGATATATGAGCATTTCGAGAGGTTTAGTATGCTCAAGAATACTCAGCATGGCTTTGTCAAGGGCAGATCGTGCCTTACGAGTCTGGTGGAGTTCTTCGAAAATGTGACTAAACACATTGACGAAGGGAAGGCGGTAGATGTGGTTTATATGGATTTTAGCAAGGTGTTTGATAAGGTCCCCCATGCAAGGCTTCTAGAAAAAGTGAGAGGGCATGGGATCCAAGGGGCTGCTGCCCGGTGGATCCAGAACTGGCTTGCCCAAAGGAGGCAGAGAGTGGGTATAGATGGGTCTTTTTCTAAATGGAGGTCAGTCACCAGTGGTGTGCCCCAGGGATCTGTTTTGGGACCCTTGCTGTTTGTCATTTTCATAAATGACCTGGATGAGGAAGCGGAGGGATGGGTTGGTAAGTTTGCCGAAGACACGAAGGTTGGTGGGGTTGTGGATAGTCTGGAGGGATGTCAGAAGTTACAGAGGGACATAGATAGGCTGCAAGACTGGGCGGAGAAGTGGCAGATGGACTTCAACCCAGATAAATGCGTCGTGGTCCATTTTGGCAGGTCAAATGGGATGAAGGAGTACAATATAAAGGGAAAGACTTTTAGTACTGTAGAGGATCAGAAGGACCTTGGGGTCCGGGTCCATAGGACTCTAAAATCGGCCCCGCAGGTGGAGGAGGTGGTTAAGAAGGCGTATGGTGTGCTGGCCTTTATCAATCGAGGGATTGAGTTTAGGAGTCCGGGGATAATGATGCAGCTATATAAGACCCTCGTCAGACCCCACTTGGAGTACTGTGCTCAGTTCTGGTCGCCTCACTATGGGAAGGATGTGGAAAAGATTGAAAGGGTGCAGAGGAGATTTACAAGGATGTTGCCTGGATTGAGTGGCATGCCTTATGAGGATAGGCTGAGGGAGCTCGGTCTTTTCTCCTTGGAGAGACGAAGGATGAGAGGAGACCTAATAGAGGTGTATAAGATGTTGAGAGGCATAGATCGGGTGGACTCTCAGAGGCTTTTTCCCGGGGTGGAAATGTCTGCTACGAGAGGACACAGGTTTAGGGTGCTGGGGGGTAGGTACAGGGGAGATGTTAGGGGTAAGTTTTTCACACAGAGGGTGGTGGGCGAGTGGAATTGGCTGCCATCAGTGGTGGTGGAGGCGAACTCAATAGGGTCTTTTAAGAGACTCCTGGATGAGTACATGGAGCTTAATAGAATGGAGGGTTATAGGTAGGTCTAGAAGGTAGGGATGTGTTCGGCACAACTTGTGGGCCGAAGGGCCTGTTTGTGCTGTAGTTTTTCTATGTTTCTATGTATTCTATGTAGTCACTATTGCAATGGCGGCACGGTAGCACAGTGGTTAGCACTGCTGCTTCACAGCTCCAGGGTCCCGGGTTCGATTCCCGGCTCGGGTCACTGTCTGTGTGGAGTTTGCACATTCTCCTCGTGTTTGCGTGGGTTTCCTCCGGGTGCTCCGGTTTCCTCCCACAGTCCAAAGATGTGCGGGTTAGGTTGATTGGCCAGGTTAAAAATTGCCCCTTAGAGTCCTGAGATGCGTAGGTTAGAGGGATTAGCGGGTAAATATGTGGGGGTAGGGCCTGGGTGGGATTGTGGTCGGTGCAGACTCAATGGGCCGAATGGCCTCCTTCTGCACTGTAGGGTTTCTATGATGATTTCTATGATGAAGGAAATGCAGCAGCCAATTCACGCACAGCAAGCTCACACAAATAGCAATGAGATGAAGCTGAGTTAATCGGTTGTTAGTGATGGTGATTGAGGATGATAGATGTAGCCGTCTTACTCTTTGAAATAATGTTGTGTGATTTTTTACGTCAACCTGAGAAAGCAGCAGATCAGGAAGCATTTGCTCCCTCTGAGGCTTTGCCTTGGCTCTATAGCTCAGGCATGGCATTAGCTTAGTTCTGGGTTTCCCAACCAATTACAGTGATAAGGAATTCAACATTACTTTTTGAGGCTTCTTCAGTCACAGAAATGGAAAGGAGATGTGAGAAGGTGCCTCCTACCCCTCCCTAGATCTCTGACTCTTCCCTGGATCCACTACAGTTTGCCTGTCGCCGCAACAGGTCCACAGCAGACGCCATCTCCCTGGCCCTGCATTCAACCCTAGAACACCTAGCTAACAAGGACATCTATGTCAGACTCCTATTTATTGACTACAGCTCAACCTTCGACACTATTATTCCCACGAAACTCATCTCCAAATTTTGTGGCCTGGGTCTCAGCACCTCCCTCTGCGACTGGATCCTGAACTTGCTAACTCACAGACCACAATCAGTAAGGATAGGCAACAACACCTCCTCCACGATCATCCTCAACAGCGGTGCCCCACAAGGCTGTGTTCTCAGCCCCCTACTATACTCTTTATACACCTATGACTGTGCGGCCAAATTCCCCTCCAATTCAATTTTCAGGTTTGCTGACGACACCACCGTAGTGGGTCGGATCTGAAACAATGACGAGACAGAATATAGGAATGAGATAGAGAATCTGGTGAACTGGTGCAGCAACAATAATCTCTCCCTCAATGTCAACAAAATGAAGGAGATTGTCATCGACTTCAGGAAGCGTAAAGGAGAACTTGCCCCTGTCTACATCATTGGAGACAAAGTAGAAAGGGTCGAGAGCTTCAAGTTTTTAGGTGTCCAGATCACCAACAACCTGTCCTGGTCCCCCCATGCCGACACTATAGTTAAGAAAGCCCACCAACGCCTCTACTTTCTCAGAAGACTAAGGAAATTTGGCATGTCAGCTACGACTCTCACCAACTTTTACAGATGCACCATAGAAAGCATTCTTTCTGGTTGTATCACAGCTTGGTATGGCTCCTGCAAGGAACTACAAAAGGTTGCGAATGTAGCCTAATCCATCACGCAAACCAGCCTCCCATCCATTGACTCTGTCTACACTTTCCACTGCCTCAGCAAAGCAGCCAGCATAATTAAGGACCCCACGCACCCCGGACATTCTCTCTTCCACCTTCTTCCTTCGGGAAAAAGATACAAAAGTCTGAGGTCACGTACCAACCGCCTCAAGCACAACTTCTTCCCTGCTGCTGTCAGATTTTTGAATGGACTTACCTTGCATTAAGTTGATCTTTCTCGACACCCTAGCTTTGTCTGTAACACTACATTCTGCACTCTCTCATTTCCTTCTCTATGAACGGTATGTTTTGTCTGTATAGCACGCAAGAAACAATGCTTTTCATTGTATGCTAATACATGTGACAATAATAAGTCAAATCAAATCAAATCAAATCAAGTTACTGCTGCAGGATCTGGCGGACCAAAGCGAAGAGCTGTTTCCACAGATGGGAGGAAGTGTCCAGCCTTTCAAAGCAAGCAGGTGTGCATGAAAGTGTCCAGGGAAGTGAGCAGCAGGAGTCTCATCCCTCAAACTTAGATACAGTTCCCCAAGAGGCACAGTTGCCTCATGAGGGCAGGAAAGCTGAGTGATGTCTTATTTTCAGGCACCAATTCCCACATTCTGACTTCCTCAGCATTCTCCTGCACGGTACTTCTCAGAACAACACATCTCGCAGCTCCATTCATTCTTCCCTCCCCAGGCAGCTCCTCACATGCCCATCGAACAAGACAGCACACACATTCCTACATCTTATTGCCATCTTTCACCCATCCCTCACTGTCACCGTCAACAAACGTTGCTATTGCCTCATCTCTGCACAATCCATTTCTCACACTCAAAACATTCTCCTCACAGGAAAAGAGTGCACACAACAGCAAGGAGAGGCAGAGAACCCTCGGTGATAGCCACTGGCAGTGCATGCTCATTCATTCCACCAGTTCTACTTGTGAAGTTTGTTGATTCGGGCTGGACATATTCCGAGAGACTTTGGGGCAAGCCACATCACAGAGTGCTGGCGGTTGGCATTATCGAGTTATGAGTTGCCTGTACAAACAGAAAAAATACAAATCCTGCCCCACCCCTTCCCACTGCTGTTGATGCATAATATTTGGGTAGAGATACTGGGAACATCAGTGACAATAAAATCTCTGAGCTGCTACTCACCCTATATCACAGCAATATCCATTCTCACCCTTTACCTCAACTTCTGTCGTTTCACTTGATAAATCATGCCACCAGATTGTTCCCCCCTCTCACCCCCTGGCCCCAGTGCCCCCTGAGAGTCTGCTCTCCACCGAGTTCTTTGCTCTCTGCCAAGGCAGGAATAGAGTGCCGACATTTCCCAGCCAGCACTGCAGGATCCTCCTTTCTGGTCAAGGGGATGATGGTGCTTGTGGACCAAGTGGACCAAGTGGACCCAATAATGTCAATGGAATATTGTTTTAAAATCTCCTGAAAGGCTTTCTTTGGACAATGAGAGATTGATGCTGATTCTGGGAGGGTTAGCAACTATATTACATGCCGCTGGAGGTTAAGATGTCAGCAATGACCTGGCGCAAGAGTCTGACATATGGGGAAACCGATCCTCTGTCTGTGGAACCTGTCTTGGCGTATCATTTTCTTTGAGCTGACTCTCTGTGTCCATCCCCTCTGCCCTGTGGAGTGGCATTTCGCTGAGGAGAAGGGTGCTGCGTGATGGTGCTGCTGATGGTGCTTTTGCGGTTGTGTATCTCTTGTTCTTCATCAGAGATCAAAGGTAGAGTTACATATTGCTCCCATGCTGCAGTGAAAGCTGACAGCAGAGAAGATCAGATCAAAATGAGTAAAGTCCACAGCAGATAAAATGACTTCCAAAAGTTGAAATTGTCCTTGAAGCAGTGAAATCTAGCTCTCTGAACAAGTGCTGTGATCACAAGTCTCTCACAGAGGCAGCCGCACTGTTTGATCCATCATTTTAATTGGACAATGGCTCCCCACTGTACTCCCAACTTGTGACCTTGGCAAGTTTCACACAGCTCAGAGAACCCGGATAATTATGGAATTCTGAATTAGATCCACAATTGACTGACAACTTAAATATTTAAATTACTTACTTGACAATTCCATGGGATGGGGGATGCCAATTGTCTCCAATCGCGCCCTGGTAAAAAAGTGGGAAGGATCATGTTGGGTTCCCGAGTTGCTAGCATTTTCCAGGGCTTTAATTCCCATTATTCCATTACTTAAAAAGGAAGGGAGATTGAAATCTGGAAACTACAGACCAACTAGCTTAACATTTGTCAAAAAGAAAATGCTAGAAGCTGTATTTAAAGGAGCTATAGCAGGGCACTTGGATAAGTTAAAGGTTATAACGTAAAGTCAACATGGTTTTGTGAAATCAGGTTTAATCAATTTATTAGCATTCTTTAAGGAAGTAACATGTGTTGTGGATAAAGGGGAACCAGTAGATAAAATGTACTTAGATTTCCAGAAGACATTTGATGAAGTGCAACATCAAAAGTTATTGCGGGAAATAAAAACTCATGTATGGGGGATATCATATTGACATAGATAGAAGATTGCCTAGCTAACAGGAGGCAGAGAGTAGGTATAAATGGGTCTTTTTCAGGTGTGCCACAGGGATTAGTGCTCAAATCACAACTGTATATAATTTGTCTAAATCACTTGGATGAAGGGATGCATGGGATGGTTGCCAAATTGCTGATGACATAAAGATAGATAATGAAGAGGGCTAAAGGAGGCTATAAAAAGACATAGATAAGTTAAATGAGTGGACAAAGATCTGGTATATGGAGTATAATGTGGGAAAATGCGCAATTGCCCATTTTGGTAGGAAGAATAAAAGAGAAGCATATTATCTGTATGGTGAGAGATTGTAGAGCTCTAAGATGTAGAGGGATCTGACTGTCTTAGTGCATGAATCACAAAAGGCTGGTATGCAAGTACAGCAAGTAATTAGGAAAGCTAATTCAATATTAACATTTATTGTGAGGGGAATTAATGACAAATGTAGGCAGGTTATAGTTTAGTTATACAGAGTACTAGTGATACCATATCTGGAGCACTGTGTACAGTATTGGTCACCTTATTTAAGGAAGGAGGTAAATGCATAGATAGAAGTTCTGAGAAGGTTTATCAGACTAATACGTGAAATGGGCAGATTATCGCATGAGGAAAGGTTAGACAGGTTAGGCTTGTATCCGCTGCAGTTTAGAAGATTAAGAGGTGACTTGATTGAAACCTTTAAGATCCTGAGGGGTCTTGACAGGGTGGATGTGGAGAGGATGTTTCCTCTTGTGGGAGAATCTAGAACTAGTGGTTACTGTTTAAAAATAAGGGTCACCCATTTAAAAAGATGAGGCAATTTTTTTTCTCTGAGAGTCGTGAGTCTTTGTAACTCTATTTCTGAAAAGGCGCTGGAAACAGAACATGAAATTCTCCCATTTGGGGGCTAAGGCCTGTGACAGATGCAGGAATGCGGAGTGTTTCCAGCTGCAAAGGCTGGTGGGAAAACACGCCAAATTTTCCAGCTCTGACCTTAGTAACTATGTAACAAGGTGTTTTGTGCTGTATTCCATGACAGGGCAGGTCTGCTGGTGCATAGTCATGATGTGGAGATGCCGGTGTTAGACTGGGGTAAACACAGTAAGAAGTAAGAACCTGGTGCTGTTAAACTTCTTACGGTGCATAGTCAGCCATCCTCTATGGGTGTCATATTGAGAAGGTGTCCAACATCGTCGATCCACTATTGAAGAAAGGTGAACCTCCTGAAAATGAAAATGGGTCTCTGGGGACACTCTGAGACCGGTAGATGGATCTCTTGAGAAAGAGGATGGATCTCCAGGAATGTTCTGAGGTGGGAAGATGGATCCCCTCCAAGACACCGAATCTGCAAGATTTACCTGTAGATATGCCCCTCTCCACCCTCTTCTGTGGTATTCTTGGGTCCAGGGTTGTCATCAGCCTCCATCTTGAACTTTGGAGGCAGCCCCAGGCATTGTTCAGGTGAGTACCAATATCTGCATGCCACATTGTTCCAGACCTGTTTCGCATCAATGTGTTTTCCCATTGGCACACAGAGAATCGGGCATGGGCAGTCGGCCCTTCATCTGTATTCCATTAGTGGGATATAAATGAGTTTGATGCCAGCCTCCAGCGGGTCTCCCCATCCCATGGTGGGCACCAGCGGAAGATCCCGCTGTAAATTCATGCCAGCATTGAACCTGCCGGTGGGGACCTGGGAAATTCCGCCCAGAATCTTTGAATATTTTTAAGATAGAGGTGGCGAGATTCTTGGTAAGCATAGGTTATCGGGGGTAGGCAGAATGCAGATTTGCAGTTAATATCAGATCAACCATGATCTTATTAAATGGTGGAGCAGGCTTGAGGGGCCGAAGGGCTTACTCCTACTCCTTGGTTGTATGTCCCCATTCATACTCAAACCTGTCCCCTCGCACTGATAGCAGTTAAAATTCTACCCTGCGTAAGAATGCAAGTTCTGCAGCATTAAAATATCTCAACTTGCTAGTGGACAATTCTCTTGTGAAGCTCGCATGAAGTGAAAGGTGTAGACAAATCACTATCTTGTATCAAAGTCATGCTAGTCTTGATATGGGCTTAGTATAGATAATATTTGGAAAATATTCCTTTCACTAAATAACACCTTGAATAAAAATCTACCATTCATTTATTTTTCCAAATTTGAAGAAAACACCACTACTCTGCGCATCCTGGCAGACTAAAATATTTACTCTACACTATTGTGAGTTCACTGTAAGTTAGTGTTGATTAGTAAAGGGGAATGTGATCACTCCAGGTCCCCATCAAACCATGCAAGTTAACAGTATCTATAAAAATGCTTCTAAAGATTATGGCAAAAAGGATGAATAGATAAGTCACGTTGGAGTATAGATTGAGCGAAGCTGCACCCAGACATGCAATATTCGTAATTGGAGTACAGACTAAGATATGCCCCTTAATATTATTGTGCCGATTCTGCAAACCATGTTTCCACAAAGTGAAACGCCACATCAGGAAAGCAGTATTATTGAATTTACTCTTTTTTCTGAAACTTTATACAACAGATTGTTGCCTTTCACCAGCAAAAGACTGAACGTAGATTTAAATAAACGACTCCAGTTGTTCTTATGCTGTCTTTCTCTTTGCACCACTCTACCGCATTGTCTAATTAACACAATTTTCATTTTTTAGAAAACGACACAATTTGCAACTTTTGAAGCAAATAAACAATTCAGACAATTCAAGAAATTATTATCAGTGATTAATGGATAAACTGTTATAGTCAACTTTATGACAAGCACAAATATTGGCACCTTCTTGAAAGTGTCTATCATCACTAAGGATTGATACCCTGGTATTCAGACTTCCAATGGAGATAAACTAAATCTTTTGGTGGGACAGTACTGATTCTATTGGATGTACAGGCTATTAGAGAGAAAAAAAACATTTTTATTATTTAATAATAACACTGCAGACAAGAATAAACACTCTTGATTAACAGAATTAGTGGGGGCTGGGGGCAAGGGGCATACATGGGGTCAGCTGTTAGAATTTTTTGCGTTTGTTGCCACTGGTAGCCTTATCCATTTTAAAAATTCATTCGTGGGACATGGGCGTCGTTGGCTGGCCAGCATGTATTACCCATCCCTAGTTGCCCTTGAGAAGGTGGTGGTGAGCTGGCTTCTTGAATTGCTGCAGTCGATGTGCTGTGGCTTGACCCACAATGCCGTTAGGGAGGGAATTCCATGATTTTGCCCAATAACAGAAGGCTGGAATATTTCCTGATCTGTGGGGTCCTGTGTTTTCCTATTCAAGTAAATTGTCACTAAACTGGACTTATTCATGTGGGTCACATATTCTGCGAAGAGTTTAGCTCCCCCAATTCTTTGAACAAAAGCTGGCAGAGTAACTGCAATTCTCCAAAATTAACAATCTGGTAATGATATTTTGAACAATTGTGTCTTTAAAAGTGCATTTTTGAGAATTCAAATATTATAAATAATTATGGAGAAAAGTAATGTACTAATGGAGAAAAAAAGGTTGTACTTTTTGCATCATTTTCCCTCAACTAGCGACACCCATCGACATTCATTATGGAAATTCATTATGAAATTCAGTAGATGCAGAGGGAGATCATCCAAGAACTTACTGGTACTGCTTTGGATGGTCCTCACGGTAGTGGTTGTTCGTGGTGGTGATACTGATCTCAGTGACAAACTTTCATCGTCCTGTGAACAGCCACGTTCGATAGCCCTCACATAGCTGTGGCTTCGCATCCGGAAACATCCTGGCATGGGCAAATCCAGCGCTTCGACCGCTTGGGACTCCAGTTCACTAAAGACTGACTGGCAAACAGATTCGAATTGTCCATTAACTTCCACTTCACTCACCTACAGACAGACATTACACCAAGTACCATTTAGTCCAGAGTAAGTCAGGTGACTTAAAACATAGATCTGGAATTTATCACCGATCACCTACCTGACTGATGGTGCTCATGGCTCGCATGTAACTCTCATTGCGGGAGCGGAATTTAGGTGAGGCGAGAAGCACTGCAGGGTCCAAGCTGTCCAAACTTCGATTAATTGAGACCTCACTGACTGCCCGTAAGTAACTGTGGCTTCGTATTTGAAGTTTGGGGGAATGTTCACTTGATATCCTGTGGGAAAATGAGGATGTTTTACAACAAATACGCAGCTTTGCAGTGGTGGGTGGGAAAGGCAAAGGTCAGCTAAGATAATCCTGGATTCTATTTTTTCTCTGAGAGGGAGGGATATGCCTATTTTCCTTCATAATTTACGGGCCAGTAATGAATTCACAGGATCACATTGGTTTTGAAACATTTGGCTATAGGGACTGTAGTAGTGATCCAAAAATACCAATAGATCATGAATAATCCTTCAGTTTTCCTCAAGTCATTAGAATGATTTAAGTGCTATGAATGTGGAAAACCCTGTTACTTCAGCTGTAGAGTGTACATCATTTGTGGAGAATGGAACTACAAAGTGCTACCTGGCCCTGGGTGCACTTATATTCATCTCTGAGCCCAAGTCCAGGTCTAGTTACAGCTCTAAATCCAGGCACAATTTTACTTCATTCCGTGAGCTCAAGCCTAATAATCTGGTCCCAACAACCCACCTCCCTGATTATCAAAATATCGAGGTAGTCCCCCATCTCATTAGAAACCCCTTTCTTCTAGGAGAAACCTTTGTGCTTCAAGCAAAATTATAATCCCCAGCTTCAGAATGGCCATCTCTGTGAAGCAGTGAACCAGTCAGCTCCCAGGTCATTACATCTAAAAGCAGGTATTAGGAATTTGAAATGAATACCAGCCACACCCGTTGCGCCAGCATAGATAAATCACATTGCACAGAATTCATTAAGAACTTCCACCGATATGGTACACTCCACTGGTTTTTCAAGTCTCCATCTTGACTAAGGATACTATCTCAGACAAGATGCTGGTTTTATTGCTGAGGAGCCTTCTTTCTGGTTGTATCACAGCTTGCTGCCTTCATAGCAGAGCTCCAGCTCTGTCCAAAACCGAAAGAAACTACAAAGGATCATGAACGAAGCCCAGTCCATCATGCAAACCAGCCTTCCATCCATTGACTTTGTCTACTTCAGAAAAGCAGCTACTATATTCAAGGACCCCATGCACTCTGGACATACCCTCTTCCATCTTTTTCCGTTGGGCAAAAGATACAAAAGTCTGAGGTCATGTACCAACCAACTCAAGACCAGTTTCTTCTTCTGAAAAATGTGCTGGTTAGGTGCATTGACCCGAACAGGTGCCGGACTGTGGCAACTAGGGGAATTTCACAGTGACTTCATTGTTAATGTAAGTCTTACTTGTGACTAATAAATAAACTTCGCTTTACTTTTTGTCCCCTGCTGCCATCAGACTTTTGAATGAACCTACCTTATATTGAGTTGATCTTTCTCTATAGCCTAGTTATGACTGTACCACTACATTTTGCAATCTCTCCTTTCCTTCTCTATGAATGGTGTGCTTTATCTGTATAGCGCGCGAGAAACAATACTTTTCAGTGTATGCTAATACATGTGACAATAATAAATCAAATCGAATCAAATCAATTTCACTTCACAAAGCTAGAACAAGTTTATTGGAGCTGTTATATTTTTCTTTAAACATTCAATGTCAACTTCTTTATCACTGTTTCACTCCACAAATTCTCTCGTTAATGAACAAAAGGATAACTGGTCTGATCTTATCTTCAAAAAGTTACCAAAGCTGTGCAATTTGTAGACAAAGTAAAATAAGTTTTCCTCGATGCGATTTTCCTATATAACCCTGTGTAAGTGCAGGCAGTTCTGTTCAATATCTACCAATTAGTAAACCAGAAAGCAGCTATCCCTGTTAATGGTGCCATATGTGACAAAAACTGCCTTGTTTATTCCCATCACATTGGGAAAGCTGGGGGTGGTTAGATGACTCATTGGTTGTGGGATGAAGAAGATTGGCAAGAACATAAAAGGTGTAGGAGGCATGGACTGTCTTACTGTAGTTAGCAGTGAGACTGCGAAACCAAAGAAATTCTCATGTGTCCACATAAATGTATGAATTTAAAGTTCCTGTTTATTTTTTTGACTGTCAGTCACAACAGAACCAATATGGCTGACAGTTGCTATTGGCAATTCCGACCTTTTACAAATCCCCAATTTCCTTCACATCTTCCACTGAGGCCAGAAGTTCTGGAATTCTCTACCTGAACCTCTCTACCTCTCAACATCTGTGTCCTCCTTTACATTCTCTTTAAAACACATCTCTTTGACTATGATTTTGATCTATTTGGTGAGACTAATATGTTATGTGACTCAGTGTCAAATTTGATCCGATAATACTCCTGGGACATTTTTTCTATATTAAAGGAATTCATAGAATCATAAAAACCCTACAGTGCAGAAAGAGGCCATTTGGCCCATCGAGTCTGCACCGACCACAATCCCACCCAGAATTACATATGTGCAAGTTGTTGTTGGACCAACATGACTGTCAGTCACTACTGGACATAAAGATACAACATGAGCATCTGTGAGCTGACTTAGGGCTAAACACCAAAGTACAAATGTCAGGAAATGCTGGATACTGAGTATTTCGAGCATTTTCTGTTTTTATTTCAGATTTACAGTATCTACAGTATTTTGCTTTTGAATGTATAAATGTCTAACATACATTAATTTTACTAAAGTATATTCATTTTTATTCTATATAGGTAGATATATTTACATGTGCTACTTCAAAGCATTGGTTTCCTCTGCCTTTAGGTCTCAACTGAGTGAGATTGATTGATGCTAACTGACTTTATAGACTGGTTTAATCATTAAATAATAAGCTCTGGACCTAGGTCTAATTCTAAAGTTAGGCCCTCTTGTTCCCTGAGCAGGGGAAATCAAAATCAAATCCTTTTTTAATTTTATGAGAGGCCACATGACACCAGGTTATAGTCCAATAGGTTTATTTGAAATCACAAGCTTTCGGAGCGCTGTTTCTTCCTGACAAAGGAGCAGCGCTCCAAAAACTTGTGATTTCAAATAAAGCTGTTGGACTATAACCTGGTGTCGTGTGACCTCTCATCTTGTCCACCCCAGTCCAATACCAGCATGGCCACCATTAACATTTATAATTTTAAGAATCTCTATAAGAGCACCCCTCTGCCTTCTAAGCTCAAGGGGATGCAAGCCATGTTCATGCAAGTTAGAGGTCTGAATTTTTTGGGCAGTGGGGGCTGGCCAAGTGGCCTAGGCTGGGCTTCCTGTCCAAGGCCCTGTCCTCCCCACCATAAAATCGCATCTGGGTTGGGGCGGGCAGAATCCCGGAGAGAATCCTGTTAATCCGATTTTACACCTGCCCCTGCCTCAAAGCCTGTCGCAGGGTGAAGGTGGGGAGTGTAAAATTCATAATTTAAGCTCCTGAACCCAGGTGTAATTTTGCTGTATCTGCATTTTTACTTTGCCAATATATTTATTCTAAAGTTTAGTGCCCAAAACTGGTTACAGTATCCCAAATTTTCTAATGGAATGTGAGCATCATTGTCAATTTGTTGCCCACCCCTGTAGTACCTGAAATGATATGCACAATAACTGAAGTGTTCCATGCACGATGACAGTGGACTGTTGTATGACAATAACTGTGGACTGTTTTGAGGCACTGACAATAGCTACTTACTGGTTTTGTTGACAATTCTAATTTCCAGAACCATTTAAAATTGCACCCTAACAAAATGGCAGGCTTTTGGTGGGTAAAAGCCGCCAATGTGATTTCCTCTCTCCCAATCCAATAAAAACACAGAATCAATTCAAGTGACGTGTGGAGAAATTTGAATGAGCAAGAAACACCCATGAGAAATGAACAGCATTTAATTTTATCTTTCCCTTGGGTGCTTCTAAGTTATTCAGCTTTGTAGCATAAAATAACCTGTGTATCTTAGAGAAGAGAGCAATGGCCCACATGGATCAGAAAGTCTCAGATTCAATCCCTGGTCAATAATCAACTGGTTTATTTGGTAGCACAAGCCACAAGCTTTCGGAGCACTGCCCCTTCATCAGGTGAGTGGGTGCTGTGTTCACAAACAGGGCATATATTGACACAAACTCAATTTACAAGATAATGGTTGGAATGCGAGTCTTTAAAGGTAATCAAGTCTTAAAAAAGTATAGACAATGTGAGTGGAGAGAGGGTTAAGCACAGGTTAAAGAGATGTGTATTGTCTCCAGCCAGGACAGTTAGTTAAAATTTGCAATGTAGTGATTGTGGTGAACCATCGTTGGTTCCCACCAGGTAGTACTGAGCCAGGGTCTGGCCAGTACTATGAGTCTGTATATATGTTGCTGTTGGGGTTAGGGTTGGGTTGTTCTACATGTTACTGTTGGGGTTAGGGTTGGGCTGTTCTACCTGTAATATAGTTATTATGGTACATCCCAGTCGGGCTCCGCCTCCTGGGAGAGGTATAAAGGTCACTGCTCTGTCTGGGACCCTTCAGTCTGGGATCGTGTATTATATATGGTAGCTCTATTGTAGTAGTCAATAAAAGCCTTTATTTCCTCGAGCATCTCTAGCCTCGTGAGTTATATCGCGCATCAGCGATGTAGTCAGATTTTTGCAAAAATCTCACTAACTGTCCTGGCTGGAGACAATACACATCTCTTTAACCTGTGCTTAATCCTCACTCCACTCACATTGTCTGTACCTTTAAGACTTGATTACCTGTAAAGACTCGCTTTCCAACCATTATCTGGTAAATTGAGTTTGTGCCTTTATATGCCCTGTTTGTGAACACAGCTGCCACTCACCTGATGAAGGGGCAGTGCTCCGAAAGCTTGTGGCTTGTGCTACCAAATAAACCTGTTGGACTTTAACCTGGTGTTGTGAGACTTCTTACTGTGCTTACCCCAGTCCAACGCCGGCATCTCCACATCAATAATCAACTAGCAGGGCAGCAAATGGAATGCAAACTTCAAGGTGTGTCTGAGTAAATCTCATACATTGTGAAAAGAAACCACTTTCAGTTACAATATTCTTTTAAAATGTTGAATTTTTGTGGAGTTATTTTTATTTGTCCAGGGATGTAGGCATTACTAGTTAGGCCAGCATTTAGTGCCCATCTCTAATTGTCCTTGAAATGGCAATGATGAGGAGCCGCCTTCTTGAACCCCTGCAGTCCTTGTGGTGGTAGATATACCCACAGTACTGTTAGGAAGGGAATTCCAGGGTTTTGACCCAGTGACAATGAAGGAACGGCGATGTTTGGCGGGATCTCAAGATCCGGCAAAACCTGGAAATCGCAAATCTCGCCAGCAAGGTCATGATTTCTGATTTTTGCCACCCCTCGCTGGCGATGTAGTCAGATTCACACCCATAATGGGTGAGAACCTGATTTCCATACATTTCAATAAATTGAAATAGAATTGAAGACCCCACTCACCAGATCTCCACCCCCCCCCCCCCCCCCCACTAGATTTTCTACCTTGCCAACGCGGCATCAAGTTGGTGAGATTTACAACAGGTTCACCCAGATGTGAACCTGTCGTGGGGATCCCTCCCGGAGACACAAAGGTCACTATAGCCCCCAGGGGAGCGGGACATGGCCAGGCTGTGCCCTTGCACCGTAACAACTCTGAAGTGGTCTGCTGTGCCACTCAGTTATATTAAACCATGGGCAACGATTCAAGAAAAAGGCCCATGAACAATTTCTCAGGGCAAGTTGAGATTGGCACAAGATGCCAGTTGTCATTGCTGCCCACCTTCTAAGAATGAATAAAAAGATACATAAAGATACCAATGTTTTTGGGTTTCAAACATGTATTGTTACTTACTTGAGTGTGCTGAGCTCTGTTAGGGATGGATGGGTGGCCTTGAGATAGCTCTCACGTCGTGCAGAAATCTTTGGAGAAGGTTTAGGGCTGGTATCTGAGTCCCCGCTGTCATCATCTCCCATTGCTTTAATGTAGCTGCCACTGCGCATTCGTCGACAAGGGATTTCATCATCTTTGCCTTGTGGAGAGTAACCACTCCATTCATCTTGTGGAACCTAATGAAGTAGAACATAGTGATGTGAGGTGCTGCTTTTCTGAGTTATCAGAAAAATATTTTGAAATGTTGAGCAGTGTAGATCATTTTGATGAAACTAATATTCATATTGAAGAAAGAATATACTTGTCGGTCTACCTGGAGCTGTATTTCAAATGTAAAAGAGCATCCTATCAATGATACTGAAAATGAGTATTCAGCATGTTTCTGACTTTTAGTTAACCTGGTAAGTATGCTAGCTATGTAGGATAACTCCAACAAATAGTTTTCTAACACCAGATATTTGTTTCCATTTCCTGTTAGAAAATGTATTTGAATATGTATTTGAATGGAATGTATTGAAAAGTAAAATTCCATGCCAGATTCTCCGTCCTTGCCCGCAGTTGGGAATCCTCGGCTGAGTGCCAAATTCTCAGTTCTCTCTGGCAGCGGCAGTGGGATACGAACGGCAGGAGAGTTCCGGCCATAATGGGTGGGATTTTCCGGCTGCCCTCACCCCAAGGCTGGAAATTCTCCGACGAATTGACATGAAAATGGCTGGACTTGCAGATAGTGAGGAACATTGTCAGAGGCTACAGAAGGATATAGATAGGCTGGAAATTTGGGCAAAGAAATGGCAGATGGAATTCAATCCAGATAAATGCGAAGTGATGCATTTTGGTAGAACTAATGTAGGGGGGAGCTATACGATAAATGGCAGAACCATAAAGGGTGTAGATACGCAGAGGGACCTGGGTGTGCAAGTCCACAGATCCTTGAAGGTGACGTCACAGGTGGAGAAGGTAGTGAAGAAGGCATATGGCATGCTTGCCTTTATAGGACGGGGCATAGAGTATAAAAGTTGGGGTCTGATGTTGCGGTTGTATAGAACGTTGGTTCGGCCGCATTTGGAATACTGCACCCAGTTCTGGTCGCCACACTACCAGAAGGACGTGGAGGCTTTAGAGAGAGTGCAGAGGAGGTTTACCAGGATGTTGCCTGGTATGGAAGGGCTTAGTTATGAGGAGAGATTGGGTAAACTGGGGTTGTTCTCACTGGAAAGACGGAGGATGAGGGGTGACCTAATAGAGGTGTATAAAATTATGAAAGGCATAGATAGGGTGAACGGTGGGAAGCTTTTTCCCAGGTCGGTGGTGATGTTCACAAGGGGTCATAGGTTCAAGGTGAAGGGGGGGAGGTTTAACACGGATATCAGAAGGACGTATTTTACACAGAGGGTGGTGGGGGCCTGGAATGCGCTGCCGGGCAAGGTGGTGGAGGCGGACACACTGGGAACGTTTAAGACTTATCTAGATAGCCACATGAACGGAGTGGGAATGGAGGGATACAAAAAAATGGTCTTGTTTGGACCAGGGAGCGGCGCGGGCTTGGAGGGCCGAAGGGCTTGTTCCTGTGCTGTATTGTTCTTTGTTCTTTGTATGGTCCACCCCTGCCTGCTACGATTCCCGTGGCGGGCAGGGCAGGAAAACTGCGCCCTATGTTTTTGGATTAGATTTCACTGTTTAGTGACCATCTGTTTTGTATTTTATAAAATACATTCAGAAGAATACTGCCTCTCTTCAACATTTTAAAATGTCATTAAGCCAATTGCATGTTTTATTTTACATGGGTTTGACCAGTACTTGCTACATAAAAAAGCATTTATATACTTAAAGGAAGGATTACTTTCCACAGTATCCCAACCACATGCCCATTCTCCAAGTATGGTCATACAAGATGATTATTGTGAGTGGGAAACAGGTCAGGACTGTTTCAGAGTCACTAACCCAGGCCTGGGGAAAATTAGGCACAGGCCCCAGTTTTCACACGAGTGGCCAATTAGTAATCTTGCCATTCAATTAATGACAGTGCCAGTGTCTTGAAGCTGGAGAGCCAATCAGAGGCCTTCTGGTCTGTAAGGAGTAGCAGGATACAGTCGAGGGTAAGAAAGAACTGAAATATGGATATTGGGCCATGCAGGCCATCCTATGGAGAGCTCCCACTCAGCTTTTCAGAGGCCACAACCTTCCAATACTGGTTGCGCTACTCGGAGTGGTGGCCACTGCTGATACTGCACTTGAGGAAGCTGTCCAATAAGTGAGTCAGTGTCTTGCTGGGTGCCAAGCTGACAAGGGATATTGGGGTCAGAGTTTGAGAGGCCATGGTGGGGAGAACTTAAAGGAGGGGGTAACACCTCGACAAGGTCCTCTAACAGGCATGGGGCCCCTTAAATAAGGATCTCCCCCACCACCCAGCAGAAGCCCACACAGGGAAACAATGGTTAAATCCTGGGGCTGGTGCATGAGACCATTAAGTGGGCAGTAATTTTCTTTATTCTTTCATGGGCTGAGGGTGTTACTGGCAAGGCCAGGAAAAGATGGGCACTCTATCCCCTGCCTCCCATCACAATTTTCTGGCAACCTAACCCCTGCCATACACCCCATCCCCATAGGAATGGTCAAATCCAGCCCAGTGAGTGTGAAATGTTTATCAATTGCTTTGCCTTGCACACATCAGGACAAATGCAAGAATGCTAAATTTCAAATGAACACGATAATTTATACTACAGGAGAAAAGGGTGTTGACTACTTGGCAAGTCGACTCTGATTGGCTGAGGCATTGCCATGGAGACAGCAATATGCATTGACAAGCTCCCGAGTATTGTAATTGAAAATAGACACACACCTGAACCCATTCCTTTTATTTGCAGAGGACCGATCCCTGTGCTATCTTAATCTAAGAAGAGGAGCACATAGATGATGAATTAGAGGTGGTCCATGACAGGTCCTTGGGGGGGGTGGAGGGTAGAGAACCCACTCCCACAACACCATAAAACTGTTTTTAACTTTAACAAGTAGGGGAGGCGATGGCTGAGTGGTATTATCGTTAGATTATTAATTCAGAAACTCAGCTATGTTCTGGGGACCTGGGTTCGAATCCTGCCATAGCAGATGGTGGAATTTGAATTCAATAAAAAATATCTGGAATTAGGAATCTACTGATGACCATGAAACCAATGTCGATTGTTGGAAAAGCCCAGCTGGTTCACTAATGTCCTTTAGGGAAGAAAATCTACCATCCTTACCTGGTCTGGCCTACATGTGACTCCAGAGCCACAGCAATGTATTTGACTCTCACCTGCCCTCCAAGGGGCAACTAGGGATGGGCAATAAATGCTGGCCAGCCAGTGATGCCCCAAGCCTCATGAATGAATTAAAAAACTGCTCTTGTTGTTTAAAATGGAAGCTCATTTGCTAAATTGCTACATAATCTTAAATGCTACAAAGGCAGATACCTGAATATGTAACAATGATTCTTCCTTGTCCCTTGTTACAATATTTCACAATGTTGGTTGAGGGAACCCGTGAGCAGATAGTTCATAGCAGGAGCAATGAACTGAATAAGCATCAGTATTCATAGTGTCACTGAAGTAGAACCTTATAAAATGGCAACTTCTGCTCAGATAAACCTCTCACTAGCAGTCCAACAGAGTTACATAGGATGACTGACAGACACTGGGTGGCAGGTTGCTTGTATTGAAAAGCAATTGAATAATTCCTTTCATAGCATGAAGAGATTCCGAGTTGACTTAACAGCACCCACCTTGCTGTTGAAATATACTGGATGACTTTTTTTTAAAGTCACATTTAAAGGGAAGGGGGAGGTATAAAATTAAACATTCACAAATAAGTATCCTGTTGTTATTTTTGGTGCCATTAACAAAACAATTTAAAATAGCCATTCATGTTTAATTAACAGTGGTCCCCTGTTACTGCCATTTCATGTGATCATCGTGATAAGTGTAATATCGGGTAATATTTCTTTAGGATTCTCCTGATCTGCTGCTGTAACTTCAATGGAAGATGGATAGAAACTCTGGAGAGACAATATTTTGATTTGAATTATTATTGTCATGTATTAGTATACACTGAAAAGTATTGTTTCTTGCATGCTATACAAAGCATACCATTCATAAAGAAAGAAAGGAGAGAGTGCAGAATGTAGTGTTGCAGTCATAGCTAGGATGTAGAGAAAGATCAACTTAGTGTGAGGTAGGTCCATTCAAAAGTCTGAGAGAAGAAACTGTTCTTGAGTTGGTTGGTACACGACCTCAGACTTTTGCATCTTTTTCCCAACGGAAAAAGGTGGAAGAGAGTATGTCCGGGGTCCTTAATTATGCTGGCTGTATTTCCGAGGCAGCGGAAAGTGTAGACAGAGTCAATGGGTGGGAGGCTGGTTTGCGTGATGGATTGGGCTACATTCACGGCCATTATTTCCACCATTTCTCTGAGGGCTTTGCCGATCTCTACTAAGTTAGAATGGAAGGTGAGCATGAGGAAATTATTGACGTGCTTACAGGGAAGGCAAGTAGTGGAATAAGATTCACTTTCTTAAATGTATATTTGTCCATGACTTAACTTTTGTATCTATTATTTTTCTCCTTTGTCTCAAATTGCAAAGACGGACCACTTTAATTTGAGCTGGCTAACATTAAATAAGGTAGTGAGTCAAGAAATTTGTACTTTTTGTAATCTTGTAATTTTTGTAATTCTTTTCTGTCCAAAGATTTCATCCATTTTCTTCATTTGTTTGGTTGGGAGAATTTTTAACAACAGGCAATAATCGGAAATCGGAATTACCTGTCACATTTTACCTTCTGAAACAGCCACAAATGTTCAGAATTACTTAAGAATACTGTAGATGAGATACTCGAAAAAACATTGATTTTGTATTGGTGCTGAAACGCACTAAAAATGATGTTGTTCAAAATATTAATTTAATTGAGAGAAATCCAATTAATTCAAGAACGTTTTTCTAAATTATTTTTTCATGTTTCACGAATGGATGGTTTCTGATTAATAGGAAGTTGCTGTGCTCCACATAATTACATCTGCAAAGTCTAAATAGTCTTGATAAATGCCATCTATGTTTACATTTTCACCGCTTTATGAAGATAGGATGAACTAATTTAAATATTTAAATTGCTCACAATATGCATTGATATATTTTTATTGATGGCAACATAGTCTTAGAGGGTGTGAAGTGACATGCTTTGTGAAATCATGATATACAAGTTTTAAGCCATGTCAGAAAGTCACAGTTTAGTTTAACTGAATATGCATATAAATAAATTCAGAGAGCGTAATTTGTATAATGACGTTTGATTATATCCAAGTGTTGTGAAAGTAGGACTTAATGGAAATTAGGCATTCAAAGAAGCATCAGCCTTTTTTTCCACAATCTTCTGACAATGGGTGCTAGCCAAATGAAATTCAAAACCTGGAGTGAATTTCCTCTGATTGCTTTGTGCAGGTGCCTTCATAAATACAGCTGAAAGATTTCCTCTATTTTAAATAAATTTGTAATGGATTCTTTTAGAATAGCATTATAATTATCGCTTCTCGGCCTTTTGGCTGGGATCGGGTGTGGTTCTGCGGATGCTGCACTTGGTTGGGGTCACTGGGTTGCATTTGGGCTTCATGTGTTTCATATGAGGCAATTTTTGGGGGCGGTGTCTCGGCCTTTTGGTTGGGGTGCGGGTGGGATCAGGCCTTGGGGGAGGAATTCTCCACCTGCTCCAATCAGCTTGGCTCATGTAGATCAGGCCCAGGACAGGGTAAATGGTCGCTTGCCCTGTCTTGTCAGCTTGGAACGGAAATGTCTCAACTTGTTGAGACTCTGAATTGGACTTAATTGAATTGGAAAAGTATTAAAAAAAAATTATAATTATGGTAGAACTAGCCAACAAGAGAAATCTTCATGTCATATTTCTGGTGTTGGTGACCAGTACCAAGTGTGTAAAGTTAGCTCAGTTGGCTGAACAGCTGGTTTGTGGTGCAGAGTGGTACCAACAGCGCAGGTTTAATTCTTGTACTAGCTGAGGTTATTCATGAAGGCCTTGCCTGAGGTATGGTGAACCTCAGGTTAAATCACCACCAGTCAGCTCTCCCTCTCAAAGGGACAATGGCAACCTTATCTTTACCAAGTGCAGGCAGCAGCAATCCATAGTAGTACAAAGAAGCTTGAAGGAGAGCTAACCCAATCATTGCGGAATTGGACATCTTTCAGGTTCCCTTTAGGGCAGGGGAACATTGTCGTGTAAAATTGGTTCTTTCTGCCTAGAAAATGGGACCAACCTGTCTCAATCACATACTTAAAGAATGAACCTGAGTTGTGAGTATTAACAGGTTAGTTTAGCATGGATAGAGGCTGGTGGCAGGAGGTGTCACAAGATTCAAGCCTGACCCTAGCTTCACAGTACCTGCTCATTTCCATTTTCCAGCACTAGTTACTGGATGGTGATCAAGTACAGGAATCCTGGCTAATTTATTTTCTAAAGGAGCATCAAAGTTGGATACAATAGGCCAGAACTTCTGAGATGTGGCAATCACAGTTGGATGGCCACTCTGCTCTTTTATGTTTACACAAATTGGGAGCAGCACCATTCATGCTTGCTCTTCTGAGCCAGGCCTGGTCAGAGATGTACAGTGTTCCAGCAGGGCAGTAACATTGGGAAAAATGGACCTGCTTTTTTCAGGCAAGGTTTTGCAGTGACAAAACAAGTTGGAGGAGTCTTTTCGCCTGCTCTCTGATGAAGCAATGCTAATATTTGCACACACTGAGTTTCCATGGGGAGGATGGTAAGTGTCATGCAGATCCTGGTCCAACTGAATGTCCAGTTTCTGCCGGAGACATATGCAGGCCAACGCTCCATCAAGGCAGTCATGGCAATACAAGAGGGTGACGGGCACCTTGACTTCCAGGTACTCTTTCCCCTCAAGGTGTCAGGACAGAGCCCTTGGACACTCAGGGAGGGGAAGCAGTAGCAGAACCCTTAGAGATTCTCCACACCCCATTTGCCTGTGAATACTCCAACCTCATCCTCTATCACTGCAGAGGGAGCAGCTGGCCCACAGGAGGACATTCAAGGGAAGCCTGGGCCCTGCAGGCCTCAGCTCACCAGAGAAAGACTGCCAAAGTTATCAAAGACAAAGGGCAAACAAGTCAGCAGGCTGTCTCCATCCCTGCTGCAGATGTCAGGACAACACCTAGAAGAAGTGGAAACCACGAAAAGTGAAGAAATTTGATCACAACTGGTTGCCCAGGTGAATACATAATTGTCACAAATTAAACATCTCAAATATATTCACTTTCACTGCATAATATTTACTGCTTTTTTCCACATCCTTCTAAAGGCTTTGGACTCCTACCCACCAAGCAGTTCTGCATGCAGACCCCACGGGTGAGTGAGAAGGGTCTATGGCAGGACTTTTCAGAGCCTAGTGCAAGCATTCTCCCACACACACTGAGTCTTCATTCATTGAATCCACCTCACTGGTCCCTAACATATCCAATACTGCAGCTGTGGTTGTCTTTCAGCATTGAGCTGAGCTGATTTATCTCTCTGTCCATGCACTGACCCAAATCCCAGGCAACACCTGTGCCCATCCAACATGAGGCTCTATTCACTTCCAATTATGTGGAGTTGCCGGCATTGGACTGGGGTAGGCACAGTAAGCAGTCTCACAACACCAGGTTAAAGTCCAACAGGTTTATTTGGTAGTACGAGCTTTCGAAGCATTGCCCCTTCATCAGGTGAGTGAAGAGTTTGATTCATAAACAGGGCATATATAAACACAAACGCAATTGCAAGATAATGGTTGGAATGCGAGTCTTAACAGGTAATCAAGTCTTTACAGGTGCAGATAATGTGAATGGAGAGAGGGTTAAGCACAGGTTAAAGAGGTATGAATTGTCTCCAGCCAGGACAGTTAGTGAGATTTTGCAAGCCCAGGCAAGTCGTGGGAGTTAAATAGATAGTGTGACATGAACCCAAGATCCCAGTTGCGCCACTTCCAATTAGTTATATATTTCATCAGCTCCCCCAAGATTTCCCCTCCCCCAGTCACCCATGTCTTATTCCCTTTTCAATTTACATTCCCATGAGAAGATGAGTTGGTGATATAAAGGCCAATTTTGATGGATAGGGTGCCACCAAGGACAACAGCAAAGTTGCATTCCACACTGTGCTGATCCAGAAGTCCTGAGAGTGAACCATTTACTAGCCTTGCGATTTGCATGAACTGAACTTTCTCCATGCAGATATGGTATGCAGCAATACGAGCTTTGACCCCTGGCATGTCACCTTGAAGAGATAGCGTTGATTCCAGTACCTCTATTGTCATTTATATGCTAGTCAGAGAGTAAAGTTAAAAGTTTATTCGTCACAAATAAGGCTGCAATGAAGTTACTGTGAAATTCCCCTAGTCACCACAGTCTGGCGCCTGTTCGGGTCAATGCACCTAATCAGCACGTCTTGCAGAATGTGGGTGGAAACCGGAGCACCCGGAGGAAACCCAGGAGAACGTGCAAACTCCACACAGACAGTGACACAAGCCGGGAATCGAACCCGGGTCCCTGGCGCTGTGAAACAGCAGTGCTAACCACTGTGCTACTGTGCCGCCTGACAACAGTTTTTAAAAATCTGAAATTGTTCATTTCCATTTGTTTTAGCGTAGAGGAATTTTATTGGTGCCGTGTTCCCTGATGTCTGCATTCACCTTTGGGGCTGAAGGTATTGAAATATTGCTGCAGAAATCTGAACACAAGGGGGAAGTCCTTTGTTCACACCACAGTCAATAAGGTGCTCAAGGCGACATCAAAAGATCAGGACTGTGTGCAGATGGTTGCAAAGTGTACAAAAATTGGTTGGAGTGTCAAATAAAGGATGGCATGGTATGTAGGTTCGAGAACATTGTTTTCTGAGCACAAAAATCAAGTTTGTCACTCTCGTGCAGTAGTGAGGAAGTACTACACTGTCAGAGATGCTGTCCTTTGGATGAGAAGTTAAAGCAAGGCTCATAACTACTCAGCTAAATGTAAAAGATCCTAGGGTCTTATATGAATAAAGAGCAGTTGAGTTAAGCTCAGTATCCTAGCCAATATTTATCCCTCAATAAAAGTCAGAAAACAGATTATCTGGTTTTCATGTTGTTATTGTGGGGAGGTTACTGTGTGCAACTTGGCTGCTCCATTTCCTACAAGAGTGACCTCCCTCTTTCCTTCCTTCCTCTGTTCCTCAGGGCCCGGGAGAGGGAGAGGGGGGGGGCGGGGCGGGGGTGCAGATAGTGCCAAACGCTAAGGCCTAGACAAGGAGTGGCCCGGGCTCTGTGCTTTAAACAGAGTTTCTTGTTGCCAGAATGAGCAGCCAGAGTCACAGTACATTTGGGGTGGAGAGTTGAATTTTACTAAAGCCAGTCTGTCAGTGTCAATTTCACTGAGTTGTTGTGCTGCTGCTTCTGACTCTGGGCAGCTTTGTGGATCTGATTTTGTTATTGAAAACCCATCAGAAACTGAAGCTGCCCAAAGGAAAACTCAGTATAAAAGCAAAATACTGCATATCTGGGAATCTGAAACAAAAACAGAAAACGTTGGAAAATCTCAGCAGGTCTGACAGCATCTGTGGAAAGAGAATAGAGCCAACGCTGAGTCTGGATGACCCTTCTTCAGAGCTGCCATTACATTAATGATGATTGGAAATTCTGGGTTGCAGACTGCAATAGTATGAAAACTAATCACCGTGCACGTTAAGTCTGAGCCAGGGTTTTGTTTTCTAGGAATCAGCTAGTCTAATGTGACTTTGTTGTTCACTCTCCACATCCTCTAACCTTCCTTTCCTAAGCAATGATCTAATTCCTTGCTAAAAATATTCATAGATCCAAAGATGTGTGGGTTAGGTTGATTGGCCAGGTTAAAAAATTGCCCCTTAGAATCCTGAGATGCGTAGGTTAGAGGGATTAGCGGGTAAATATGTGGGGGTAGGGCCTGGGTGGGATTGTGGTCGGTGCAGACTCGATGGGCCGAATGGCCTCCTTCTGCACTGTAGGGTTTCTATTCTATGATTCTATGATAGACTTTCCTTCAATAATGATTTGTGGGAGGGAAGTTCGGATCTTAATTTTCTATTTACTTGTTTTTATCATTATCTTGAATTGTGGCCGTGTTGCTGATCATTGGAAGCAATTTGTCACTATTTAGCATATTGACTAAACCTGTAATCTTTCTCACTAACAATTTCAAAAGCATTAACAATACTGGCCTGTTCTCACGGTGGCCTTGACTTTTCTCAAGCTTTCTGCAGCTGCTTTACTGCAACTTTGCTGGAAGTGCTACGGAATCCTACTTGATAAATTCAGCTGGCACATTGCCAGGAAATTCAAGATCCTGAATCTAACGACTCTGATACTTACACAATTGACATTTATCACTCTGGTTATGTTTGAGCTGTTGGTCCATATCATTGGGAACTGGGCTGACACTGCACAGACTCATTTCCCTCAGCAATTTGAAGCTGAAACTATGTTTACATCCCCTATGTCTGGGCTGGATTCAATCCCAGATCCGCAATGTTTGCGTACCTACTGTAACGTTCAATCTGCATGTTGCACCACGTTATACATTTCCATGTTGCAGTTACGTCTGGCAATACTTTCCTTTTGAAAGCTACGGCCTTTACATGAACAAAGAACCGGCATTTATACTCCATCTTTCAGTATTTTAGGACATTCAAAAGTACCCTTCAGTCAGACATACCTCTGTAGTTAATTTTATAATAAACATACTGAAGGCCCACGTACGGCAGCGAAATAATGGCCAGATCATCTGTTTCTTAGGTGATGCCAATCAGCCAGGACACCCCCTCCGTGGTCTTCTTTGAATAATATCATGATGTGGAGTTGTCAGCGTTGGACTGGGCTAGGCACAGTAAGTAGTCTCACAACACCAGGTTAAAGTCCAACAGGTTTATTTGGTAGCACGAGCTTTCGGAGTACTGTTCCTTCATCAGGTGAGTGATGAAGAGGCAATGCTCCGAAAGCTCGTGCTACCAAATAAACCTGTTGGACTTTAACCTGGTGTTGTGAGACTACTTATTGGATAATACCATCAGATCATTTGTAACCACTTGAGAGGGCAGAGTAAGGTCTCATCCAAATGAGGGCATCACTGACAGTGCAGCACTCTCTCATTACTGCACTGAAGTATGCATTCAACCCTCTGGAATGGGGTTTGAATCCATGACCTGCTGACTCAGAAGTGAGATTGCTGCTACTGAGCTGCTGCGCTGACACCTGGCTAGAATGAACCAAAATCAATACAACAGGTTCCTAATTAGATTTAAATGTATTTTCTGCAACAAGCAATTATTTGAGCTTTACTTAAAGGGTGAGTGTATCCTGAGGTAGATAAAACTCATACTCTGTGGAAAAAGTATGCATGGCCTGGGAAGTGAATCTTCATTTACTGAGCTAAGTGTTGGTGTTTCAGAAGGCATTCAATACAGTGGCACGCAACAGACTTTTGAGAAAAGTTCTCGCTCATGGAATAAAAGAGACAGTAGCAACGTGGATAAAAAATTGGCTGAATAATAGGAAGCAGAGAGTACTGGTCAATGGACATTTTTCGGTCTGGAGGAAGGTTTGTAGTAATGTTTCCGGTGGTTGGTTTTGGGATCTTTGCTTTCCCACAAATATATTAATGATCTCGGTCTTCGTGTGCAGGGGACAATTTCAAAATTTGTAGATGACACAAAGCTTGGAAGTGTTGTAAACCATGAAGAGGACAAGTGTAGAACTTCCAAAGGATGTGGACAAGTTGGTGGAGCGGGCAGATAGGTGGCAGAAGAAATTCAATGCAGTGAAGTGTGAGGTGATGCATTTTGGTAGGAATATAAAATAAGGGGTGAAATTCTTAAAGGGGTGCAAGAGCAGAGGGACCTGGGTGTATATATGCATAGAGCATTGAAGGTGGCAGGACAGGTGGAGAGCAGTTAATTAAGCATATAATATTCTGGGTTTTATTAATAAGGGCATAGAGTACACAATTAAGGAGGTTATGCAGAATTTGTACAAGACACTAAGACCTCAGCTGGAAAGGATGTGAACACATTGGAGAGAGCGCAGAAGAAATTTACAAGAATGGCAGGGATGAGAAACTTCAGTTCTAAGGATAGATTGGAGAGTTTGGGACTGTTCTCCTTGGAGAGAGAAAGCTACGGGGAGATTTGATAGAGATGTTCAAAATCATAAGGGAGCTGTACAGAGTAGATCAGACTGTTCCCGCTTGTAAAAGGATCAAGATAACATTCAAGGCTATGGGCCAAGTACTGGCAAGTGGGATTAGGTGGGCAGGTCATGGCATTTCAGGATTTGGTGCAGACCCGATGGGCCGCAGGGTGTCTTCTGCACTGTAGTATTCTGTGATTCTGAAGAACGAATGGGAACAGACTTTAAGTGATTTGCAAAAGAAGTAAATGTGATCTGAGAAAAAACGTTCTCACACAACTTATGGTTTGGGTCTAGAATGCATTGCCTGAGAGTGAGGTGGAGGCCGGTTCAATTGAGGCATTCAAGAGGGCATGAGAAGATTATTTGAATAAAAACAATGTGCAGGGTGACGGGTAGAAGGGAGGGGAATGGCACTGAGTCATGATGCCCGTTCGGAGAGCCAGTGCACATGCGATGGGCATAATGGTCTCCTTCTGTGCTGTGACAATTTTGTAATTCTGTGTTCCAGTTTTAGCTTGTGAAATTAAATTTATAAAACATTCCCCCGCAACATTGATTGGTTTTGTGCAGTTTTCACTATTGATTATGATCTATCACTGTCAAAAGTGCAGCAGTTATCAACTGCGCAAAAACAGGTAAAATAGATTAGGGGCCAGATTTTAAAATCTACTCTGTACTTTTATAACTGTTTGCCCCATTTCAACACAAGTGTGGATTCTCCAGTGCTCCAATCCCTGCTTTATCTTTTGTTCATCACCCCCCCCCACCCCGGTTACTCCCCCCCCCCCCCTCCCCCCCCCCCGCCCCGGCCGGTTACATTGGGACAAAAGTAGGCATCTACGATGAACTGGGTGCAAGAAATGATCTCTTTACCGGAATTGGGAGATCTGAACCATACCTGTACTTTGAGTCATCGAGGTTTACAGCATGGAAACAGGCCCTTTGACCCAATGGTCTCACTTAAATGAGACCAGTGAGCTGGTTTCCAGACAGTCTGCTACTGGTAATCCAGAGTGGGATCTTGTGTTGCTGAAT
Source organism: Mustelus asterias (assembly GCF_964213995.1). Classification (NCBI taxonomy): domain Eukaryota; kingdom Metazoa; phylum Chordata; class Chondrichthyes; order Carcharhiniformes; family Triakidae; genus Mustelus; species Mustelus asterias. The sequence goes on along the minus strand of NC_135807.1, from coordinate 52,918,162 downwards.
TTCTGGCAGTGGTAGGTCCTGGGGTTGGGGGGGGGGGGGGGGGGGGCGGTGGTGTGGATGGTGAATGCTGATGAACAAAAGATAAAGCAGTGATTGGAGCACTGGAAAATCCACACTTGTGTTGAAATGGGGCAATTGTTGTCAGTGTTTGAATTCAGGAGCCAGAGTACAATGCTCATCTATCAGACCAATATCTCTCCTGGCAGAGGTATTCTTATGTAACAGCTCTAATTGTAGTCATGGTGCAGCGGGGTTCTTACATTTTAATTTTAATATTTATGACACAAATCCCACAGGTGGGTTACAGCGCTATTTGTTTGATTTCTAGAGACTGTAAAAATCTCATTATTAGTTATTGAAAATTCCATCTGTAGTCAGGCATCAGAAAGCAAAGCCCTGTGTTTGTGTCTCAGTGCTTATGCAGATGTCTGCCTTCTATTCAGCAATGGTGTCAACGGAGAAGATAGCCACAGATCTTTCGCACAAGCTTGCCTGGTGGCTCAGTGCTTCACAGTGGTTAGCACAGCTGCCTCACAGCGCCAGGGACCCGGGTTTGATTCCCAGCTTGGGTCACTGTCTGTGTGGAGTTTGCACTTTCTCCCTGTGTTGATGTGGGTTTCCTCCGGGTGCTCCGGTTTCCTCCCACAGTCCAAAGATGTGTGGGTTAGGTGGATTGAACATTGTTAATTTCCCCCCTAATGTCAGGGGGACTAGCTGGGGTAAATGCATGGGGTTGTGGGGATGTGGCCTGGTTGGGATTGTAGTCGGTGCGGACTCGATGGGCTGAATGGCCTCCTTCTGCACTGTAGGGATTCTATGATTCATGCATGGACGTGCCACAACAGACCAAAGAAAGGCAAGCAATGTGGAATATTTATAAAAAAGAGAACCGTAACTTGGGATCTCAGTGCAGAAACAATTGTAGGTACCAGAATTCTGTGCTATTTCAGTCTATCGTTGATTGGCTGGGTACAGATGTTGGAGGCGATTTTCCATCTTCGCCGCGCTTGGGGCAGATCGCGCTAATCTGGGAAAATTGCTTCAGGGCCTAAAAACAGGTTTCATGCCTGGCGTCAAATGGCTTGCAATCTTCCTGGTCCCTTATTACTGGCGCAAACTGGGTCTCGCCCAGAAAGGATGCAAAGCCAATTAGCATATTTAAAGTAGTATTTAAATATGCTTAGCCCGTTTGACACCAGATTCTCCCAGCTCCCGGGATCATCCAACCCTCAGGCGCAATAAGAACCTGGTGAGAATCACTACTCGTTTCCACTAGCGGAAACCAGGCGTGATGGCCATGCCAGGGGGGCTCAGAGATCATTGAAGCCCCCTGGGGGGTCGGGGTCCTGGTTGGGCAGTGCCTACCTGGGAGTGGGTTTGAGTGGCGGTGGGGCCTGATTGGAGGTCATGAAAGGGCAGAAGATGAAGTGGGGGCTATGAAAGGAGGGCATGTCAGGGGGCAATGAAGGTGGCCATAGCGGGGAGGGGGGAGGCATGTTGTGGGATGCCATGATGGGGGGGGCTGTGCAAGAGGGTTGCAAAGGAGGGGTCGTGAAGGAATGGGGCATAGAGAGGGGAATTTTGGGGGTCATGAAGGGGACCCATTGGGAGTTTTATGCAGATTTCCAACACAAGTTACACTATTTATTGGTGAAACCTAAATTGTGTTACATACAAACTGTGAAGATGCTCTTGAGCTTGATGCCAATGATGCATTCATTGCTACTCAAGCAGAGGTTTCCTGCAATGTATGTGGAATTTTATCTGATGCTCAAGTATGGAATCAAGGGAGAAAAATAGAAAGGGGATTCACAGTAGGGCTCATTGGATCACTGAAAAATAGACCGATATCACAACACAAAGATCATGGACATCAACTTTAAAGAGAGATCAATCTAGTTAGGAACATCATTCCTCCATCAAAGGCTGATCTAATTACTTCTTGTGGCTGTGTTTACATTGTATTTTTCTTCTCTATCCAACCAAATGAACGATGAGATCTGATTCGCAAAGGGTCTATTTTCAAGTAACCCATCGAGCCTGAACCACTTTTCTGCTCTATACCTTTGCCATTTGGAGATGTGTTGAGATATATTGTCGGAGAAAGAATCACAGCCTCTCACTCCTGAAGTTACTATGTTGGAACAGTGCAATGATCTCTTTACTAAATCCACACATTTACCAGCTCAGGCATTTAACCTCACTCACCTGATAAAGGAGCAGCGCTCCGAAACCTCTGATTCCATATAAACCTGTTGGACCTTAACCTGGTGTTGTGAGACTTCTTACTGTGCCCACCCCAGTAAAACGCCAGCATCTCCTCATCATTTTAATTTATGTCCTAGGCTGGTGTTAAACATTGAGATTTTTTTTGAAACACACTTTTACTTTTGAACTAAAGACAGAAGCACGGGAAACAACCTCTTTGTAGTTGCAAACAGTGAGATGCCTTCAGACTTGTTGAGGTTTTTGTACACTGATCTGCCATTTACCCATTGTGGAGATCTCCGACATTAAGCCGTGGGGTATAATTGGCTTTTTATACTTATTCATTAAGAATATGGGAATACATTTCATATAACACTGTAATTTTCAGATGAGATTTAATTTTCAGAAGACTTGCAAACAAGGTTTACAAGTCTCCTTAATGAAATTAATGGAAATTATGAGCTGGTTTGAGAATTAATTTGACATTTAGAAGCAGAGGCAATGAGAAATGGGAAGAAAACATTGTCTGGAGGCAGTGACTAGTCAAGCATTGCAGAGCAATGTTGCAGGCACCCAGTTATAACTCCCCTGCCGTGCATGCTCTTCATAACTTAATTAGAGAAGAGTGCTTATAATATTGCAAAAGCTATTGATGAGGTAAGATATGTCGCAAGTCACAAACAATAAGGAGACCTGCAAAATCAGAAAGAATTAGCAATTAAGAAGACGGGCCTAAGAAGACGACATTTTCCCACCGCAAAACGGGTGTAAAGCAGCTGTTAAATTCCATCCTATGAGTCATTATGAAATCATCATAAGCAAATTAAGCACCTAAAATATTAGTGTCAAGAAATTAGGATTTTTTAAAAGCTAATTCAAGGGATGTGAGCTTCACTGGCCAAGCTAGCATTTATTGGCCATCCCTAATGGATACAAGTGAGGAATGCATTTTGGAAATTTTTGAAAGCTCACGGGGCACAATGGTGGTATCTGTGATCCTTTGAAAAGATCAGAAGCATGATCCTGTGAACGACTGACTTCTGAGTCTGATATCTCTGGCAGAAAAAATACTAATGAGGTCTAGTATAAAGGAACTAATTGAAAGACTTCCATTAAAAATAAAGGCATGCGGAATTTACAATGTGCTATGAAAGGACGGATAGAAAAGAAACACCGTAAAACATGAAAACTGGGGCAGTGTGGCACTGAACCTATGCCATTCGTCTGTTTTAATTCGGCCTTTGACTTTTTGATGACATGAAATTTTGAAGCTGTCAAAACATACAAATTAATTTATAATTGCAATTATGGCAGCGTTAATATTTTTAGTGTATCAGATTCTGATATGATAAAATTCAGAGATGTAGAAAATATGATACATCCAATTAAGGATAAATCTTAAAAATCTATTAAATGTAGCAAATTGTGACTTTTAGTGGTTCTATGCCTTAAGTTTTGCAAGTTATCTCAGAACTGACATAAGTAGAGGAAACCTGCGTTCTCTGGTCTTTTGAATGGAGGCTGCCCTATGTTAATGTGCTTTTTGAGACTTTGGCAGATATAATTCAGGGACAATGCAAATAATCAGGGAAAAGGAAATGTGCACATAGTGATGCTTTGGTGTAGGATTCGAACAAATCAGTTACAAGCAAATTCCCTGTATTGCCACAACTCCACTCTTACATCATAGTTTTCTCAAAACCTTCTAGAAAATTCTATTGTAAGCAGAATGGGTGGGATTTTACTGCCAAGACCGGAAAATCCCATCCAAGATCAATGGACCTTCCCATTGTCTGCCCCTCACCCGCTCCGATTCTCGTGGCAGGCTTGGCAGTAGAATTCCAGTGAATATCTAAGATTTTGGATGACATAAGAGTCTATTAGAGAATGTGCTATCCCAAGAATGGGACACTGGTTTGAGGAGATTCAAAGACTTTAAAGAAATTTACAACCAGGAAATAGCTGACATCAAAAGTCGACAATATTGCAAAATGTAAGGTCATGTAATAATGTATACATACATCAGGCGTGTATTGTTAAACAGGACAAAAATGGGGAAAAAGAAGGTTCAGAAGGTTGAGGGTTAGCTGTTAATTATCCTCCAATCTTTGATCTCATGAAAGCATCACATGCAAAGATGCCAAGATATATTTTCAGGTGATTTATGCCGTGCAGCTATGTGTTTGTAAGCAAATAAGATGTAATTTGCCAACAACGTCTGTGAAACCAATGTCCCTTAATGAAACTGTCAATATAATAAATGGAAAGCAGATTCTTTCCAGTTTTGATATATTTTTATATGTTTTGCTGTTTCCAGCACAGTTCACAAAACAGGCCCATTGCACATGTTGTACTCTAGCCTCCTAAACTTGTAAACAGTTTTTGTAGCAATGGATGCATACCTGGAGATACTGGCACGAACGCTCTTTCTGACACGTTTCCGCTTTCATGACAGTTTTATTATCAAGATTCACCGAGGATTTCTGATAAACTTCATGGGCTCGGCTCACCGTTAACGTTGAAGACCATGAGCTCTTCTTCATGATTTGTGTGTCAACGTTCAGTGGGATATTTACACAAGTTGTGCATTTCATGTCATTATTGCTCCTGGAAGTTTTTAATGTCTGCTCACTGATGGTATTATAAGCTTCCATGAAATATTGAGATGTTGAACGGTCAGGACATCGACCCATGGTCATCACATTTGTTGGCCCGTGATAAATGCATACATCACCATCCAAGTTATCATCTGAGCTCCACCACCCTGAAATATTAGATTTGTTCTTCAGTTCTGACTTCCTATCTTTGCTCTTGCTGCGCTTGCCACGTTTCAGAGCGTGCATCTCATCGGGACTTGCTTTATTGCCATTTGTGTTTCCTTTGGAAGGCCCTTCAAGAGAATGTGACTTTGTGAACAGCTTTTGCACTGAATGAACCAGGTGGCGGATCCTTCCTGGGCTTTCACTCCGGTGTTCCAGGGCTGTCCGCTTATACTGTAAAGTGTGGAACCCATCACGACGGATTGGGAGTTGTCTCTCAAACTGGTCCAGGAGGTTGGCAGGGATGCGATTGGTTTTATTTGATGAAGGTGCAGGCACCAGGGCACATTCATCCTTAAGGTCATGCTGTGAGCTATAATGTCTTCTGGGAAAAGTACTACTGGACATTTGGTCATTGAAAGGAACCATGCATTCTGAGTGAAAGGAGTTCCGTTGACTGCAATAGGCATGGTCTCCAGCGTGGGAGTCAACTGGATTGAGTATGTATGGCTTTCTCTCCTGTTGGTGTGACAATGTATCATACGAAGGGTCAAAGTTGGTTGCATGGTGGTGGCCTCGGCTGCTTGATAACCCCTTCATTATTGTGGCTGAGACTTTTCCCAAGTCATTTAACAACTGTAGTTATTATCAAGAGATGTCTTGAGAAAGCCCTAAAAAATTATAAAGTGAGATAACGAATCAGTAACATAATTTCTCATTTCACATTTTGGGTTAAAATGGAACACCACAATAAGAAGTATCACTGAATCCTTGAAAACAGTTTCTAATTCCTGGACCCCAAAGCACATTTCAAAAACTGACAACATTTAAAGTTAAAAATTCTTCGCTACCTGATTCTTATTTCTATCCAATCATTTGTCTTTAACAAAGTATATTTTATTTTGTTAATCAAATTAGTAACCAATTCTTATAAAAATAAGATCAAATATATCCAGAGATCAATAGGTGGTTAGTGTTCATTTGAAAAGTAGCCAGTCCATTATTAAAATGTTGGTAAGACAATTTGAGTCCAATTTTCACCAGTTCATTGTGCATTAAAAGATCCAGGAAAGTATAGTATGATGCTAAGCATTTTAACTCTAATTTCCTGGAAACTTTACCCTGTAAATGGCCGTATTGACATAGATACACCATTATAATGCTTTAAGTTTCCAGGAAAATTTGGGGGTTTCAATGCATTGTTTCAAAATTAATTACTTAGTTCTTAGACTAATCCAAATAATACTACAGATGCTGGAAATCTGAAATAAGAACAGAAAAGAGCTTAAAAGACTCAGCAGCAATGGCAGCACCTGTCAAAGAGAAATAGAGTTAATGGTCTAGGTTTTCATGGAGTAATGGAAACTCCATGGCTTATTTAAAATGGTGAAGGAAAACTGGATCCAGAAGACCTGACCTGATTTCTGACAGACCCTATTCTTGCCAGTAGTGGAACTAGTCTGGGATGTGACTTATAGGGAAAAGCAGGACTCAGGAAGGCCATCTTGCACTGTGTTAAGTTCAAACAAACCCCACTTTTGCTAGACTGAGGGCCTGATCTCCAGAGTGCGAATTACGATTATTTTAGATTCGGCGTAGATGCTGATAAGCAGCAGATAAGGTCTGTAGAACTGTAAAGCTGTCAAGTTATTTAAATGGCCAGCTCTTTAAATTTTGGGAGAAAATCTGCCTACCTGTGTCTGTGAGTTGATAAAAAAATCTATGCTTGGTGTTTCAACTGATGGCCAAAATTTTCCAGCCGTTCCTGCTGGTGGGATCTTCCACTCCCGCTGATGACAATGGCTCACAACGGGTTCCCTGGTGATGAAGGGTGCAAACATCAGGAAAACCTATTGACAGCAGTGGGACTGGCAGATCCTGCCGCCGACAAATGGCGGCTGCCTCTGCTACCGCAAAACACACTGTGGTGGTGGTGGTGGGGGTGGTGGGGGTGGGGCGGGGGGGAGAAACCTGTCCAAAGTTTGTTGACAAAATCCCAAGTGCTATCATTACAGTATTATTACTGCTTGAGTGTTTCCACAACCTGTCATTATCATAGTGGTGGGCTGTAAGTTCATACTTCCGTACGAGAGTAGAGAATAAATCAACAGAGAAATGGTGGCAGACTTTGAAGGGAATATTTCACAATACTCAGAATAAGTATATTCCTAAATTAAAGAAAACTTCTAAGAGGTGCACCTACCATCCATGGGTAACTAACAAAGTTAAGGAAAGTATCAAACTTAAGGAAAAAGCATATAATTACATAAAGATATGTGGCAGGTAAGATGATTGGTCAGAATATAAAGAACAGCAAAGAATGACTGAAAGGTTAATCAGGAGAAAGAAATTGGAGTATGAGAGGAAGGTCGCTAGAAATGTAAAACAGGAAGAGTTTCAACGTATTTAGACATGCTGGTTAGGTGCATTGGCCATGCTAAATTCTCCCTCAGTATACCCAGACAGGTGCCAGAGTGTGGAAACTAGTGGATTTTCACTGTAACCTCATTGCAGTGTTAATGTAAGCCTACCTGTGACACTAATAAATAAACTTAAACTTAAAAAGAAAGAGTGTAAGTAAAGTAAGTGTTGGTCCTCTAAAGAGTTGCAGTGGGGAGTTAATAGTAGATAATAAGGAAATGGCGGAGGAAAATGAACAAATACTTTGTTTTTGAATTCATAATAGGAGATACAAAAATATTCCAGGAACTGCTGTAAGTCAGGTGGGAGAGGAGAACTTGGTGAGATTACAATCAGTAGGGAAGTGGTACTGAGCAAACTGATGGAGCTGCGGCCTGACAAGTCTCCGGGCCCCGATGAATTTCATCGTAGGGTCGTAAAAGACGTGACTAATGAGGTAGTAGATGCATTGGTATTAATTTTCCATAATTTGCTACATTCTGTAAATGTTCCATCAGAGTGAGGCTGAAAACAGGAAATTATATGCCAGTCAGCTTGATGTCTGTCAAGGGGAAGGTGTTAGAACTGATCATTAAGAAGGTTATAGCTGGGCACTTAGAAAAACTCAAGGTAGTTGGCAAAAGTCAGCATGGTTTTGTGGAAGGAAACTCATGTTTAACCAATTTATTGGAGTTCTTTGATGAAGTAACATGTGCTATGGATAAAGGGGAACCTGCAGACATATTGTACTTGGAGTTCCAGCAGGCATTTGAGAAGTTCCACACTGCTTTCTCCAGTGCAGTGCCTCAGCCAATTAGTCAACTTGGCAACCAATCATTACCCTTTCCTCAATTTGTATAAATTATTATGATTGTTTGAAATTTGACATTCTTGCATTAGTTCTGATGAGTGCAAGATGAAAACCTTCAGCAACATGGTTCCCTTGTCAGCAAAATGAAAACTGACAAATAATTAAATCAGAAATAAACTAAAAAGTGCTAATATCTTTGCTGCCATTGTAGAGTACATGACAAGCTAAGGCTGGAATTTTACCGTCTCGCCCACCTGAATTCCGGGGCGGGCGAAGCTCACAGAATGGAAATCTTCATTGGCCTCGGACAGGACTTCACAGATTTTCCCAAACGAGGTTGTAAAATCCCACTAGTCTAAACTAGTTCTGAAATATATTGTAAACACCAGCTAATAAATATTTTCAAGTTTTTATAATTTCTGTGCCTTAAATCCATAGGATAAGCACCTTTATATAGTATTGAGCAGAGAAATGGGTTACAGTGGTTGAACGGGGCTGAAAATCAACTCTGGTAGTGAGGCAAATCAGGCAGTAATGGGATTCATCACACACTATACATGGTGCCCTATTTTCTTACCCATCAACCTCATGATGGGTGACCTGATAGACATCTGTAAAATTATAAAAATATTTGATAAGGTACATGTATAGAGGATACTCCACCTCTGGGGGAGACCAAGACTAGGGGTCAAAAATATACAAGTCTAATAAATCCACTAGAGAATTCGAAAGGAATTTCCCTTTTCCAGAGGGCGAAAGAATGTGGAACTTGGTACCACAATGAATGGTTGAGGTGAAAAGCAGACGCATTTGTGGGAAGCTGGATAAACATGAGGGATAAAGGTTAGTTATGCTGAAGGAAAGAAATCTGAGGAGGCATGTGTTGAGTATGACCAGTGACATGGACCAGTTGAGCCAAATGGCCTGTTTCTGTGACACACATTCTCTGTTATCCTCTGTAATAGAAAAAAAAATCAAGGGTGCATTTTGATTTGAATTGATTTGATTTATTATTGTCACATGTATCGGGATACAGTGCAAAGTATTGTTTCTTGCACGGTACACGGACAAAACATACCGTTCATAAAATACATAGGGAAGATGGAAATGAGAGGGTGCAGAATATAGTGTTACAGTCATAGCTAGGGTGTAGAAAAAGATCAGCTTAATTAGATTATGGGCAGTTAATTCACCACCACCTCATTGTGTCACCACTGAGGTTAAATTTCACCCCCAATAATTAAATTCACAGGACTTTCACCTTTTGTTTTGGAGATCTTATGATGCAATTCCACTTTGAAAGTAGGTAAACTAGTTGTGTCTATAACACACAAAGGGACTTATCTTCCCTATCAATGAGGCCATTAGCCTATAGGGTGGAATTTAATTTTGGAGCGGGACGCCCATCATCTGGTGGTATCCGCACCAAAACTCTGAAAGTCCCAATGGAATAAAGATGCTAATTGGCAGCAGCAGGAACCCTGCAATTGAGGCTTCCGGCTCCTGAGGGTCATTAAATGACAGTGCTTTCCATTTTGGGATGGATATCCCACCCATCCGCCAATCAGATGTCAGCAGCTGTACAGTACCAGCAGTACCATCAGGACTGACGGATGCTGTGGGTGTTGCAATGGAGCCTACTCAGAGGCTAGGCAGACACAGGTTAATTGGGATGGGATGGAGTTCCCCAGAAGGGATGGGGGGTGCACTAACCAGAGATTTTGGAAGGCTTCTAAAAACCTACCTTATTTGAGAGTTCTGGAATTTAGGGGACGCTTGTTGAAGAGTTGGGACTATTTTAACAGGTTATTGGTCAGTGTTTTGAAAGCTTCAGATGTCATTATTAAATGCTATAAGTTAGATGAGTCTTTACTGCAGTGATGATCATAGGGCTCTGGCCTGCAAAGGTAAGTTGACCATTACATTGATCAGCATTGTTAAAGTGTAAGGTGTATGTTTTAATATCCATTTGAATGGATTCCCAAGGTTATTACATGGTTCCTGAGGGCTGCACATAATGGATAGTGGTGAGTGGCAATATAGGCTACATGGGGGAATTGCATGAAAGTGCTTTCAGAGTATGTGGGGGCACAGGGAATGTGAAGAATCATGGAGGCGGCTGAGGAACACGTCCGGGCATGAAGGAGGTACTGGGTATATGAAGGGGATTGGGGGTATGCGCAGACATGGAGGGGGATAAGGGGGTAGGTGGAGGAGATGCAAAGTGAAGGTTAGAGGCATAAGAACTCTGATGGAAAACTGGACTGATGTCCTGACAAAATGAGGTGGGCCTTCCGATCAACTCAGACTTCTCTGACGCTGCCTTGGGAAACCTGAAAGCTGCTGACCCATGTTTCTGGTAAATTAAATTATGGCAGGAATGGTTAGAAGTGACGGGCTAGGGCTAGGGTTTCCGCAGTCAGGATCTGGCCTGACTCATTTCTTGACCAGCCCCAGAACTTGCTTTGATCACATTCAAGTTTTTTTTAAACCTGTGATTTAAGAATTTCATTCAATGAATTAACTTGTTTTTTCCCCCACATACACTGAAATCCACTGGCCTTGGTGGCTAGTTTTCTGGTAACAGTTGTAGGCCATTAATTAACCCTGGGGACAAGTGAGATATATTCAATTTACAACACTCCATGGTGCAGCTGGCAAATTGGCTTTAGGCTATTGGTGTTGTGATATGTCATGCCTAATCCAGACTGGATATGTGCCAAAGGCTATATTGCTCTGGGTGACTTTTGGTTCTCTAGCTTGCCAACCGGAAACAGGCATTAAACTCGTTAACTCTGTGTAGCAAGATCCTAAGCTAGTTCGAGGATTCGTGAGATTTTCTGATACAAATAAGTGGAACTTGTGCTTCCCATTCTCCACCTATTTGTACCAACATCAGAATGCCTAACAGAGTCCATTTTGGGACCACTGTGAGTGGGTCAGAAAAGGGCCCATATATTTTCAGTTTTTATTTTAGTCATCCCAGAATAATAACAGTGTTCCATTTAAATCTCTGACCTTGGTGGCTAGTTTTCTGGTAACAGTTGTAGGCCATTAATTAACCCTGGGGACAAGTGAGATATATTCAATAGCACATTTGACACCCCCCCATCCACAACCTGGATGTCAGTGATATTTAAATAAAACTTTAAAAAAAAATTACGGCATTGTTGGCTCGGCCAGCATTTATTGCCCATCCCTAGTTGCCCTTCAGAAGGTGGTGGTGAGCTGCCTTCTTGAACTTCTGCGGTTCCTGAGGTGTAGGTGCTGGAGGGACTTCCAGAATTTTGACCCAGCGAAGGAATGATCATTGGAAGGGAAGCTCCAAGTTGTGGTGTTCCCAGGTATCTGCTGCTTTTGTCCTTTGCATGTCAAGGGGCTTAAACATAGCCAAGGTTTGTTTGGACCACAGCCCAGCAGAACCAGTGTGTGCAGCAGATGCCCTGATCATTTTATGCTCATTTTAGGCTGAAAAGGGCTGCAAAGGGCTTTGCCCAGAAAGAACCAGACTGCAGATGTCTGCTCCAGCAGGTTTGCAACATATTTGAAAACATTGGACGAAGAACTTAACATAGAAACTAGAAACAGCAGCAGGTCATTCGGCCCGTCGAGCCTGCTCTGACATTCATCTTGATCATGGCTGATCATTGAATTCAATATCCTGATCCCCCCTTCCCTCCATATCCCTTGATCCCTTTAGCCCCAAGAGCTATATCTAATTTCTTCTTGAAATCAGACAACGTTTTGGCCTCAACTTGTCATTCTTGCTTGGAAGCTCAGATGGAACGAGCAAATTGCACAATAGGAGATATTCTTCCAACATTAGTTTTATGTGCTTTGTCCTGGTAACCAATGGGAATTCAGCTATTGGTTCCAAGTGATACCAGACCTATGAGTGGCTGGAGGCTTTTACGGTGATGTTTCACTATCTCAATCTGATTAACAGATATTAAAGCAGTATTATCTTCATTAGCAAATGTTTATTTCTTATAACAAAACCACAAAAAATTAGCTGAAATAATTATTGACCCTACTTTCACATGACAATTTGACCAAAGTGATATAAGGTTTTTCCTCAGTCAAGAAACAGAAGTTTGCCAGATTATTTCTAATTAAAACAGAGCACCATGAATTAAAGGTTTACCTTTACTAATTGAACAATTACCAGACTACTAAAAAGGTTTCAGGACTCTTTATTTAATTCACTTGGTAAATCAGGATAGCATTGATCCAAATGGACTGGAACTGTTCTAAGTTTTATTTCTGGTCTGTTTTGAGTTAGCAACTCTGTTTGATAATAGTGATGCTATAACTGTCTTGGACTAATGAAAGGAAAATCAAGCAACAACCCACTCCTGATTGTTAACCAGTGACTCCTGCTGAAAAGTATGTATGCAGGCATCATGTGTGGACAGGGGTAGATTTGTCTATAATGTCCTTCATGATTGCTTAATGTACTTGTACTCACTGCCTTGACATTGACACAAAAAATGACTATGTGATGACGGTAGTGCAATTAATATGAACATATACATATTTTTATGTTTAAGGGAAATATTATAAAATCAGCGTTATGCCGCAGGCTGTTGGTATGTCTGGTGGGAATGTAACCCAGAGGCTGGGAGAGCAGGATAATTACTCAATTTAGCTTTGAAAGTAGTCAAAGGGTCAATTACTCAGGGGCATAGGTTGAAAGTGAGAGGAGGAAAGTTTAAAAGAGATGTAAGGGGCAAGTTTTTCACACAGGGGATGGTGAAAGCCTTGAATGTGCTGTCGGAGGAGGTGGTGGAAACATATTCTATAACAACATTCAAGAGGCATCTGGATACATACATGAATAGGCAGGGAATAGAGGGATATGGACCACGTAGAGGCAAGATAATATTAGATTAGAGAGGCATGTGTCGGCACAGGCTTGGCGGGCCGAAGGGCCTGTTCCTGTGCTGTACTGTTCTTAGTATATTTAGAACTACCAAATTAAATGAGGGTATAAGGTATTACGTTTGCAACAATATTACAATTTGATATTTACTTTTTACTGGGGCTTGATATTTAGATCTATTTTTCATCCTTTATATTCCACATTGAATGTATCTTTTCATGTCCTGAGGATGAGAATGATTCTTTTCCCGATGATACAGCTGTTCTTTTCTCTTTTTCTTTTTCTCTTTTCCTTTTTACGTTTATGGGATGTGAGTGTCACAGCATTTATTGCTCATCCATTATTGTCCTTGAGAAGGTGATGGCGAGCTGCCTTCTTAACCACTACAGTTCCTGTGGCGTAGGGAGTTCCAGGATTTTGATCCAGTGACGGTGAAGGAACAATGATATATTTCCAAGTCAAGATGGTGAGTGACTTGGAGGGAACCTCCAGGTGGTGTTCCCAGGTATCTGCTACTCTTGGCCTTCTAGATGGTAGTAGTTGTAGGTTTTGCCTAAGGAATCTTGGTCAGTTCCTACAGTGCATCTTGTAGATGATACACACTGCTGCCATTGTTCGGTGGTAATGGAGAGAGTGAATGTTTGTGAATGGGGTGCCAATCAAATAGGTTGCTTTTTCCTGAATGTTTTTGAGCTTTTTCAGTGTTACTGAAGCTGCACTCATCTAGGCAAGTGGTGAATATTCGATTACACTCCTGACTTGTGCCTTGTTGATGGTAGACAGGCTTTGGGGATCAGGAGGTGAGTTACTCAGCACAGAACTCCTAACCTTTGACCTGCTCTGGTAGCCACAGTATTTATATGGCTAGTCCAGTTCAGCTCCTGGTCAATGGTAACCTCCAGGATGTTGACAATGGGGGATTCAGCAAAGGTAATGCCATTGAATGTCAAGAGGCAATGGTCAGATCCTCTCTTGTTGGAGATGGTCACTGCCTGGCACTTGTGTGACACGAATGTTACTTGCCTGGATGTTGTCCAGGTCTTGCTGCATTTGGGCATGAACGGCTTCAGTTTCTGAGGAGTTGCAAATGTTGCTGCAGTCATCAGCAAACATCCCCAATTCTGACCTTATGTTGGAATGAAGGTCATTGAAGGAGCAGCTGAAGATGGTTGGGCCAAGGGCACTATCCTGAGGATCTCCTGCAGTGATGCCCTGGAACTGAAATGATTGAACTCCAACCACCACAACCATCTTCCTTTGTGCCACGTCTGACTCCATCCAGAGGAGAGTTTTTCTCCTGATTCACATTGACTCCAGTTTTGCTAGGGCTCCTTGATGCCACACTCGATCGAATATGGCCTTGATGTCACGGGCAGTTACTCTCACCTCACATCAGGCATTCAGCTCTTTTGTCCATGTTTGATTCAAGGCTGTAATGAGGTCAGGAGCTGAGTGACCCTGGTGGAACCCAAACTAAGCATCAGTCACCATTCATCCTACTGCTATGAACAAGTCACGTTCATTTTCTTCTTTTCTGAACATAGGCCATTAGCTTCAGTGGAGCAGACAAAAGAACAGCCAAGAATCCTGGCCAACAGCTCATTAACACAAATGCACAATTTTAAGACTGTGAAATGATTCTTGTAAGTGCATTATCATATTGCATTTATTTCATAGCTTTTATCTCCAAGGTACCGTGTTTCAAATAATCGTTCATGGCATTTCCATAAAAGACAGGCACTGAGCATTCATAAATAGGTATAGAAGCAATTTGGAAAAGTGCATCTGGGCTCAGCGCTAACACTGAGTATGAAACATTATCCATTCCCGTTACAACTAAAAATATGTAAGCTTAAGTCAAATCACGCTCTGCTATGATAATTACAAAGATACTGGACACAATATGGTTCTAAAGGAACTTGTCCATGTTTGTATCTGCAACAAAGCTACCCTTATACTTGAAATACTTGCTGTATTTTGTTAAGAATAGTATAGGGGAGAAAATGAATGGAACCTTCCATAATCTTATAATGAATACTATCCTCACTTAAGAGATCACATTACTGATCACATTAAAAATTAAAGCAATAACGCATGATCGGCCACTGTCCCAAGAAACTTGGTACAACCTATTCAAATAATGGAACAAAATGCCATATCAGTCCAACAGCATATGGTTGATTTATGTTGCCTGTAAAACATCTTTATTTCTTTTGCTACTGTTCAGAAACATTAAAAATATTAAACCTTTATGTCTTGTAAACTCTTTAGGAGCAACAAGGTTTTCTTTGAATTTTCAGCATACTTCAATCGCTGAGAATGGTCCATTGACACTGATGTGACATCAATAGGGCTGATTTGGTAATGTCATAATGCTTTAAATTTACGCAAGTGTACAAAGATTGACAGTATTTAACAGAATGTAGAGTTTGAAGGTACAATGAGCAATCAAAGGTTTTTTTTTCAAACTGCCATGATTTAGCAATTACTGAAATATTGCAACGAGATATGGTAAGCTGCTCTACTCAAATACCCTTTCTATTACAATACCAACAGCAAGATATTTGTTCCATTTCTCCACGCTTGAGGATGCTGATGCTCAGTGAGGCAGTTTTACTCAACCCAGGTTAACGTGAAAAGATTAGCAATTTTAGTCCCCTAGTTTATATTCACACACTTAGAAATTAGAGATGTGAGATAGAAACATAGAAAATAGGAGCAGGAGTAGGCCATTTGGCCCTTCCTGACTGCTCTGCCATTCAATATGATCATGGCTGATACTCTATCTCAATTCCATAATCTGGCTCTCTCCCCATAACCCTTCACACCTTTAGAGTCTGGAAATCTATCTTCTTACATATTTCCTTCTTAAATATATGTAGTAACTTGGCCTTCCAAAGGTTCACCACCCTCTGAGTGTAGAGATTTCTCCTTTTACCAGTCCTAAACAGCCTACCCCGTATCCTGGGACTGTGACTTTTTGTTCTAGATGCCTCAGCCAGAGGAAACAGCATTTCTTCATCCCGACCGACCAGTCCTGTCAGAATTTTACACGTTTCAATTTGATCCCCTCTCATTCTCCTAAATTCCAGTGAATACAGGCCCAATTGACACAATCTCTCTTCATGTGACAATCCTGCCATCCCAGGAACCAGTCTGGTGAACCTTTGCTGCATTCCCTCTTTGGCATGTATATCCTTTGTTAGATAAGGAGACCAAAACCTCACACAATACTCCAGCTGGGGTAAGTGTGGTCTCACCAAGGCCCTGTACAGATGCAGTAAGACATCTTTGTTCCTGTACTCAAGTCCTCTTGCAATGAAGGCCAATATATCATTTGCCTTCTTAAATGCAAGCTGTATATGCATGTTTGCTTTCAATGACTAGTGTACAAGGACATCCAGGCCCCTTTGTGCATCAACATTTCCTAATCTATCACAATTTAAATAATATTCTGCCATTTTGTTTTTCACGACCAAAATGGATAACTTCCCATTTCTTCACGTTATACTACATCTGCTGTGTATTTTTCCATTCATTCAACTAATACTCATTTCCTTCAATTCCTCCTTCTCACTGGACTCTTGGTCCGCTAGGCATTTCTGGGAAGTTATTTGTGTCTCCCTCTGTGAAGACAAAACTAAAGTCTAAATCACCTTGAAGCCCTGACACTCACATCCCCACCAAGTTACATGTCATCAGCAAATTTGGAAATATTACATTTGGTTCCCTCACACAAATTGTTGATGTGTAGCATGAATGGGGATCCTGTTGATGTGGTATATCTGGACTTCCAGAAGGCGTTTGATAAGGTGCTGCACAAAAGGTTAATACACAAGGTTAGATCACATGGGGTTAGGGGTAATTTATTAGCTTGGTTAGGTGACTGGCTGATGGACAGAAGACAGAGGGCCTGATTTTACCATTGCGTTGCGCCCGTTTTCGGGCACGAAAACCTGGTAAAGTCGGGCGTGAAGCGATTAGCGGGATCTGAGCCCTCATCAGCACAGATTCCCACTTTACCAAGGCCCGAAAATGGCCGCAATGGCGATTTAAATGCATTTGCTTGCATTTAATTTGAATTAATGGGCTGCCCGCCCAACTTTACCAGCATTTCTGATGGGGGGGGAGGGAAGAGGGAGGTGGGTCAGATTTATCTCTTGGGAGGGGGGGAGGGGTGGGAGGGGTGGGAGGGAGGCCCAATCATTCTCTGGTGGGGGGGAAGGAGGAGGGAGACCAGATCGCTCTCTGGTGGGCGGGGGGTGGGGGGAGGTGGAGGCCAGATGGTTTTCTAGCGGGGGGGGGGGGGGGAGAGGGAGGCCAGACTGTTCTCTGGTTGGGATAGGGAGGAGGGAGGTGGGTCAGATGTATCTCTGGTGGGGAGGAGGCGAGGAGGAGGGAGGCCCGATCATTCTCTACTGGGGGGGGAGGGAGGCCAGATGGATCTCTGGCGGGTGGGACTGGGGTGGTGGCAGGGGCAGGGGGTACCGCTGCCACTCTGCGGGTAATCGGGGGGGGGACCGCTGCCACTCTGCGGGCGATCAGTGGGGGGGGAAGGGGGGGACTGCTGCCACTCTGCGGACGATTGGTGGGGGGGAAGTAGGGCAGAGGGTCGCGATCAGTCTGGGTAGCGGGGGAGTGGGTGGGTAAGGGGGACAGTTATGTTGTGGGGTGGGGTGATGTCTGTGGGGGCCATCGCTCCCGCTTTTTGCTCCCGGGTGGCTTTATCCACTTTTTGCGGCCTGGGAGCGATGTGACAGGGGAGCATTTTTCAAATTTCTTTTTCACCCCGCCTGCGCAGTTCAAGGCTTCAATCGGAGCTGCAGCATTTCAGACGTGATAAGCCCTGCCCACAGCGCAATTCAGACTCGCGATTTTCTTTTCAGGCTAAGTGCGTATGGGGGCGCCTGAGAACAGTTTTCCAAGTCTGGTCTGAATTGTGCCCAGATTTAGCACTTAGAATCAAAATGGTAAAATCGGGCCCAGTAGTATTTTTTCTGGATGGCAAGAAGTAACCAGTGGGGTGCCACAGGGTTCAGTCCTTGGGCCCAGCTATCTACAATCTATATTAATGACTTGGATACAGGGATAGAAGGCTCTATAGCCAAATTTGCAGATGACACAAAAATAGGTGGG
Organism: Mustelus asterias; assembly: GCF_964213995.1. Taxonomy (NCBI): domain Eukaryota; kingdom Metazoa; phylum Chordata; class Chondrichthyes; order Carcharhiniformes; family Triakidae; genus Mustelus; species Mustelus asterias. The sequence goes on along the minus strand of NC_135807.1, from coordinate 52,899,966 downwards.
ACAGTAAGTTGCAATGAGGAAATAAGACTGTACAAATGAATATAGGTAGGTTAGGAGAGTGGGCCAAAATGTGGCAGATGGAGTTTAACATGGATAAGTAAATCATAGAAACCCTACAGTACAGAAAGAGGCCATTCGGCCCATCGAGTCTGCACCGATCACAATCCCACCCAGGCCCTACCCCCATATATTTTACCCACTAATCCCTCTAACCTACGCATCTCAGGACACTAAGGGGCAATTTTAGCATGGCCAATCAACCTAACCCACACATCTTTGGACTGTGGGAGGAAACCGGAGCACCCGGAGGAAACCCACGCAGACACGAGGAGAATGTGCAAACTCCACGCAGACAGTGACCCAAGCTGGGAATCGAACCCAGGTCCCTGGAGCTGTGAAGCAGCAGTGCTAACCACTGTGCTACCGTGCCGCCCGGTGTGAGGTCATGCATTTTGGTCGGGAAAATGGGAAAGCGACTTACTATCTAAATGGGGAGAGACTTTGCGGTGCTTCAGTACAGAGGGATCTGGGTGTCCTTGTTCATGAGTCACAGAAAACTAGCATGCAGGTACAACAGATAATAAAGAAAGCAAATGGAATGTTGGCATTTCTAGCTAAAGGAATAGAGTATAAAGGTAAGGAAGTATTGTTGCAACTATACTAGGCATTGGTGAGGCCACACCTGGAGTATTGTGCACAGTTTTGGTTTCCTTATTTGAGATTGGAAGCAGTTCAGAGAAGGTTCATGAGATTGATTCCAGAGATGGGGGGTTTGTCGTATTAAGAGAGGTTGAACAGTTTAGGCCTATACTCAATGAAATTTAGAAGAATGAGGAAAGATCAAATTGAGATATACAAGATGATAAAAGGTATGAATAAGGTAGACCTGGAGCAGATGCTTCCTCTTGTGGGGCATTCCAGGATGAGAGGTCATAGTCTTAGGATAAGGGGTAGCAAATTTAAAATAGAGTTGAGCAGAAACCACTTCTCCCGAAGGGTTGTGAATCTGTGGAATTGACTACCACAAAGTGCGGTGGATGCTGGGACAGTGAGTAAATTTAAGGAGGAGTACTCAGATTTTTAATTGGTAATGGGCTGAAGGATTAAGGGGAGAAGGCAGGAAAATAGGGATGAGGAGCATATCAGCCTTGATCGAATGCTGGAGCGGACTTGATGGGGCGAATGGCCTAAATCTGCACCTATATCTCATGAACTTATGAATAGCTGGGGCCCAAGCACTGCTCCTTGCAGGACCTCTTGAGTCACTGCCTGTCACTTTGAAAAATATCTATTTATTCCTATTCTCTCTTTCCTATCTGCTAACCAGTTCTCAATCCATGCTAATATATTACCCCCGATCACATGTGCTTTTAATTTTGCACACTTTCTTCTTATGTGGGACTTATCAAAAGTTTTCTGAAAATCTAAATACACCACATCCCCTGGTTCACCCTTATCTGTTCTCCTAGTTTCTTCTCAAAAAACTCCAGTAGGTTTGTCAAACATGATTTCCCTTTCATAAATCCATGTTAACTTTGTCTAATCCCTTTGATATTTCCTAAGTGTCTGTTATCATATCCTTTAGAATAGACTCTAGCATTTTCTCTACTACTGATATTAAGCTAACCGATCTGAAATTTTTCTCCCTCCCTCCTTTTGTAAATAATGGGGTTACAATTGCCACCACTAGTCTGCCAGGATTGTTCCAGAATCTACAGAGTTTTGGAAGATAACAACCAAGGCATTCACTATTTCCATGGCCACTTCCTTTAGGACCCCAGGATGTAGATTATCAGACCCTGGGGATTTATCGACTTTCAGTCCCATTAATTTCTCCAACACTATTTTTTTAGTAATACTAATTTCCTTCAATCCCTCCTTATCACTGAACTCTTGGTCCCCTAGCTTTTCTGGGAAGTTGTTTGTGTCTTCCTCCATGAAGACAGAACTGAAGTAGTTATTTAATTGCTCTTCAATTTCCTTATTCTCTATTATTAATTCTTACCATTGAGACTGTAAGGGACCTACGTTTGCCTTCACTAATCTTTTTCTTTTTACATACTTACAGAAGCGTTAAAATGTTACTTGCAAGTTTACTCTGCTATTCTCATTAAAGCTGTAATGATTGTTTTGGTTTTCACATTTCTGGAAGTGCAATATTGTATGAAAACACTGGCCTGGATTATTGCTCCTAAGGTGGGCGTACAAAGCTGAGAAGTCTCCTGACTTGTCACACCTGCCTCAGGGAAGATTGCCCTGAATAGCAAAATCTACATTCCTTGTGGCAGTGGGATTGGGTGGGGGGGAGAGAGGGGGGGGGGGGGGGGGGGGGGGGGGTTGTGGGGGGTAGGTTGTATTGTGCTGGCGGTATGCCCACCTCCCCTGGATGTAGATCACTGGTGGCCATAGGGGCTGCTAATTGCCATGGTTTGATGATTAAAAGGCCCGCCTCAGTCAGCTAGGACTCCCCAAGCCCATGCATGACAACTCATCCCCAACCAACTCCATGGCCCCTTCTAGCCCTAATGCTAACTTATTGCCCGACCACAATCCTTTGGCCTTATACCCTCTATGCCAATTCACCCAGTATCCAACATGGCTGGAGCTTAGGTGTCATGAATTAAAATAAAGTTTGAAATATTTACTATCGCTATCTCATAGAAGTATCATAGAACACCTACAGTGCAGAAAGAGGCCATTTGGCCCATCGAGTCTGCACCGACCACAATCCCACCCAGGCCCTACTCCCATATCCCTACACATTTACCCACTAATCCACGCATCTCAGGACACTAAGAGGCAATTTTAGCATGGCCAATCAACCTAACCCGCACATCTTTGGACTGTGGGAGGAAACCGGAGCACCTGGAGGAAACCCACGCAGACACGAGGAGAATGTGCAAACTCCACACAGACAGTGACCCAAGCCGGGAATCGAACCCAGGCCTCTGGAGCTGTGAAGCAGCAGTGCTAACCACTGTGCTACCGTGCCGCCCCGTCTCAATAAGTACTCATTCATGAATGCCCATCGAATACATGTAAATCCCTTTAATTACTTAATCCCTTATAAAAAAAGCTTCTGTATTCATAACCCCACATCAAAGACAATCAATAACCTTTAATAATGCTTTGAGTTGTCAATCTAACTGTTACTTTCGAGCACACCCCCTGCTGTGGCATAGATAGGTTGTGGAAAACAGTCAATCAGTGATAATACCATAATGATAATCCTTAGGGCTATGTCAACAAACATTCATTAAAATTGCTAGAATATTTTTCTTCAGCTCACAGACACAGGTAGACAGTTCCCTGCCTCCCCTGCTCCACCCCCCCCCCCCCCCGCCAACTTTTTAAAGAGCAGGCTACTTAAATAACATGACAGCTTGACAGTTCTATTGACATTATCCACCTTTTGCTCTAAAAATGTGTAACTCGCACAATATGGGATAAGGCCCTTTCTCCAGCAAAAAATGGGATCTGTTTGAACTCAGCGCTGAGTTTAGGTTTCCCTCATGTATAAGTCATAATCCACCCTGTGCCACTCAACATCTCCACTAAACCCTCCCCCCCACCCCCCTCCCCCCCGTCACCCACTGAAATAAGGATCTGTCAGAAATGGGAGCGGGACCTCTGGATCCTGGTCATGGCCACCATTTTTAAAGATCTCCACAGTCTCCACCACTCTACAAAAATCGAGGACAATGATTCTTATTTCATAATAAAAATAGAAAATGCTGGAAAAATCAGCACGGTCCGGCTGCATCTGTGGAGAGAGAAATATAGCGTTAATATTTCAGGTCAATGACCTTTCATCAATCTGTATTTACCTCAGTGACTCGGAAGGTTTCTCTGCCACTAAATTGCATGAGCTAGATTCCCATGGAACCTACATTTCTTTTTAGTTTGGTTTGCCAGTTGTTGTACTGCTTGCTCAGGCATTTGTATCCAGGACATAAGAACATTGAAGATTCGACTGAGCACAAGTGCTCTGCGATTCATTCATAAATAATTCATTGCCATAACAAAGTAAGACTGTGACTGTGTTAACTCAGCCTCCACACTAGACCTTGACCGTAATTGTAGAAAATGGGCTTTTAGCTCTGGATAATCATTCATATTTTTCATCTTTGACCTGTGTGCAAAAACATAGCCATTTAAGATGCTCCACAAATATAACCTTTCCTGCAAATAAAAAGTCAATTTCAAATGTGCAAAAGATCATTTATCTCAAAAGCCAGAAAAAAATCACAGATGCTGGAAATCTGAAATGAAACAGAAAATGCTGGTAACCATTCAGCAGGTCATGCAGCATCTGTGGAGACACTTCAATAGAATTGAAGGATGTATATATACTTCTGAATGGTTAGGTGCAATTTTCCAGTTGCTCCAAAATCAGAAACTTTGGCCGGAATTCAAACGCCCCCACCACTGCTGCCAGCGAGAACAGAAGATTTGGCACTCAGCCAAATCTCCAATCAATACAGCGGGACTGGAGAATCCCAGTTCTGGGTGGGGTCAGAGAATCTGACCCTTTATCCCTTAATCTTCCAGAAATCTCAAAGATAACCCAGGAGGAACATCATAGGGATGCTTTCTACTGCTCTCTGATCTGGCCAGGCTCACAAAAGAGCAATACATATAGGATGTAATGCGACCCTGGTCTATCTGCATTCTAACCATCAAAACTACACAATGAATATTAAAACAAAATATCGTGGATGCTGGAATCTGAAACAAAAACAAAAAATGCTGGGAAATCTCAGCGGATCTGTGAGGAGAGAATAGAGCCAGCGTTTTGAGTCTAGATGACCTATCGTCAGAGCTGTCTTTATTCTCTCCCCACAGATGCTGTCAGACCTGATGAGATTTTCCTATATTTCTGTTTTTGCCTCACAATGAATAGATCAACTTCTGAAGCATGGTGCTTTCTGGGCATTGAAGCTGCCATTACTGATTGATTAGTGTGAGGTGAGGTTGCCAATGGCGGGAACAAGTGTTGGGATTGGAGGCAAGAGTTTGTGTGATGAAAATCCGAGAAAATGGCCCAACCAGGTGGAATTCCAGAGGATTTTCCTTTTTCTCCATTGGAGAATAAAAGGATGTATGCTTGATCTACAGTGTGCAGTAGCATAACATATGCAGCAACACTATTCATTTGAAATACACCACAATGAATGGATTACGATGAAGAGACAGCAATAGGTACAATTATATTTGTAATTTCTTTGGAGGAGAAAAACAAGATGCAACACCACAAATATTACTTGTGACTTTTATATGAGAAGTACATGCAGTTAAAATCAAACACCTGTGATACATGTAAAAGAATCATGGGATGACACAGCATATAGAAGGCTGCCCTTTCAATTTCCTCTCTCCTTCTGTGGAAACATTTGGAGAGTTAATTCTGCCAATTCTCCTCAGCAGAATAGTCAAGGAAAATCCAAGGAAGCCTGAAATCCTGTTTTTACAGGATTTTCTTGGCTCTTCCACTGAGGGTATGGTGAACGAGTAGGAAAATTCCACCTCCACCCTCATGCCCCTGCTCTCCACTCAATACCTTGTGAAAATTGCCCCCAAAACGCATTCAGAATCGCACTGGTTAGGGTACAGTTCATGTTCTGGGTAAAAGTGAATTGCATAGTTACAAATGTAAAACCCTTTATGGACCAGTGCAATTGGGTAGCATGATAGACATAATCATCCTTTCTTTCCATTAAAGAAGTATTCACTCAACAAAGTTGAAGCCATGGAATAAAAGGCATCATGGATATGGAGCCGACTGATTACAGGAAACAGGACTAGTGGTGAACAGCTGTTTGTCAGGTTCGATGCAGCTATACAATGGGTGAGGATTGTGACAACTGTTTTCCTTGATCTCTATTAAGAATTTAAACATTTACATATGGCAGAAACATTTGAAGAATTGTGAACTGTGAGGAGGATAGTGATAGATTTCAAGAGGATAGGATAGGATAATGGGCTGACACACGGTATATTTAACTTAATGCAGAGAAATGTGAAGTGATGCCTTTTGGAGAGGCAATACCAACTAAAAGGTACAGATCTGAAGGGGAAGAAGGACCAGGGAGTTGATGTGTACAAATCATTGAAGGTGGTAGGGTTGCTGAGAAAGTGTTTAAAACAGGCAGATAGGACCATGGATTTTATAAATAGAAGTATGATGTAAAAATAACAAGGAGGTTATGGTGAACTTTTATGAAATACCGACCAAAATTTTACGGTCATTCTTGCCAGTGGGATCTTCTCATCCCGCTGACGGTGATCCCCCACCATGGGTTCCCTGGCAGCAATAGGCAGAAAACCCATTGACAGCAGTGGGACCAGAAGATCCCACTGCCAACCAATGGTGGGCAGTGTACACCGCTGGAAAATACACCAGGGGGAATCACTCCCATTGATTCAGCTGGAGTATTGTGCTCAGTTCTGGGCACAACACTTTAAAATGGATGTGAAGATATTAGAGAGAGTGCAAAAATGTTTTACAAGAATGATTTCAGGATGGGGGACTTCGCTGACTAGGATATATTACAGAAGCTGGGTTTTTTATTCTTAGAGAGGAGAAGGTTAAGAGGAGACTTGAAAGAGGTGTTCAAAATCATGAGGGGTAAATAGACACAGTTTCAAAGGGGAGTTGATGGCCCAGTGGTATTATTGCTAGATCATTAATCCAGAAACTCAGCTAATGCTCTGGGGACCCGAGTTCGAATTCTTCCATGGCAGGTGATGGAAATTGAATTTAATAAAAATATCTGGAATTAAAAATCTACTGATGGCCATGAAACCATTGTCAGAAAAAACCCCATCTGGTTCACTGATGTCCTTTAGGGAAGAAAATCTGCTGTCCTTGCCTGGTATCACCCACATCTCATTCCAGAACCATAGCAATGCGGTTGACTCTCAACTGCACTTGGGCAACTAGGGATGAGCTGGCCAACCAACGATGCCCATGATCATGAATGATTAAAAAAAAAAGTGAAAGGGTCAAGAACCTGCGAACGCTGATTTGATGTGAATGGCAAATGAACTAAAGGCAACATCTTTAAGCACTGAATAGGGAGGATCACTACCTGAGGGGATAGTGTAGCTAGGTTCAATTGTAACTTTCGAGAGGAAATTAGATAATTATCTGGAGAGAAAAGATTTGTGGGGCCATGGGGAAAGGCCCAGCCTGTGGGACTCGCTAAATTGCACTTGCCGAGAGCTGGCATGGGCTCAGTATGCTGAATGGCCATCTTCTGTGCTGTTCTGTGATTGATCTATTGAAGGGTGGTTGCTTCATCCACTTTTATCAGCACTGCTGAGAACAGACTTATTACAAAATATAAGCATCTTTAATTGTGTCGACACTAGGGGAATTTCACAGTAACTTCATTGCAGTGTTAATGTAAGCCTTACTAATGACTAATAAATAAACTTTAACTTTTTTAACTTTAACTTCCATCTGTGAGTAACCTGATTGAAAATCACTGAAAGTGACTTGAAATAAAATTGCGCTGAAACATTTGCTATTTTTATCGGTGTACACCAGCCAGTATCTTCAGTTAAGTATTTTTGGTATGAAAAACGTGTAAAACGTGGCTAAGAAAATGAGTAAAATATGAAGATTTGTGCAATCGGCAGAAATCATAGAATCATAGGATCCTATAGTGCAGAAGGAGGCCATTCAGTCCATTGGGTCTGCACCGACCACAATCCCACCCAGACCCCATCCCCATGTATTTACGCTAGCTAGACCACCTGACACTAAGGGTCAATTTAGCGCGGCCAATCCACCTAACCCGCACATCTTTGGATTGTGGGAGGAAAGCGGAGCACCCAGAGGAAACCCATGCAGGCATGGGGAGAACGTGCAAACTGACAATGACCTAAGCCAGGAATCGAACCCGGGTTCCTGATGCTGTGAGACAGAAGTGCTAACCACTGTGCCACCGTGTCGCCAAATGTGAAATGTCATCGGATTTGTGGGTAAGGGCTGATCTCAAATATGTAATCTTAAAAAGAAGGCAAAAAACATATTTTTCTTGTGTAGCTCATGTTTAAAATGTTCTGGTGGTTTTTGGACTGCTACAGTCTATTTCACCCATATTGCGTACTGTTAGGGCCCGATTTTACCACTGCGTCATGCCCGAAAACGGGCGCGAAAACGTGTAAAGTCGGGTGTGAGGCCATTAACACGATCCGCGTCCGCGCAGATGGCCACTTTACCGAGACCCAGGAATGGACGCGATCCGATTTGTGCCCCAAACGGGCGCAATAGCAATTTAAATGCATTTGCATGCATTTAAATTGAATTAATGAACTGCCGGCCAACTTTATCAGCATTTCCCCCTTTACCATCGTGTTTGCCGATCCAAAATCGCGCCGAAATGGACATGCTGAATAAAAGTCTGAATCGGGCGCTCCAGCTGCTGAAGAGACGAGTTCAGGGCTTCCAACGGCTCTCTGACTCAGATCAGTGGTGGGGGTGGGGGGAGGGAGGCGGGTCAGATCATTTTCTGGTGAGGGGGGGGGAAGGGAGTTGGGAAGCTCTATCGTTGTCTGGTTGTGGGGCGGGGATGCGGGTGGGGCGGGGGGGTGGCGGGGAGGGCTGATTGTTGTCCAGCTGGAGCAGGGGGCGGGGGGAGGGAGGCGGGCCAGGTCATTCTCTGGTGAGGGGGTGGGGAGGGAGGACGAGGCGGGTCAGATGTACCTCTTGCGGGGGGGGGGGGGGGTAGTGAGGCCAGATCATTCTCTGCCGGGGGGGGGGGGGGGGGGGCGGGGGGCGGGGGGGCGTGAGGCCAGATCATTCTCTAGTGGGGGGGGTGTGAAGCCAGGTCATTCTTTGGGCGGGGGGGACGTGAGACCAGATTGTTCTCTGGAGAGTGCGGGGGGGTGGGGGAGAGGAAGGAGGCCAGATCATTCTCTGGGGAGGGTGGGGGAGTGAGGCGAGTAAGATGTATCTTTGGTGGGGGGATGGGGGGAGAACAGGGGGGTCCACTGCCACTCTGCAGGTGATCAGTGGGGGGGAAGGGGGCAGGGGGTTGCGATCAGTCTGGGTAGTGGGGGGATGGATGGATAAGGGGGACTGTGATGTCTGTGGGGGCCATCGCTTCCACTTTTCGCTCCCGGGCCGCTTTCTCCGCTTTCTGCGGCCTGGGAGCGATCTGACACGGGCGCACTTAAAAAAAATTTTTTTCTAACTGCGCATGCACAGTTCAGAGTTCCAATCGTTTCGGGCGTGCTAAGCCCCACCCACAGCGCGATTCAGACCTGCAATTATTTTTTCCGGCTCAGTGCGTATGGGGGCGCCTGAAAGCAGATTTCCAAGTCGGATCTGAATTGCGCCCAGATTCAGCACTTAGAATGAAAATAGTAAAATCAGGCCTTTAGTGATGCAAATGCAGGGTGGCACAGTAGTTAGCACTGCTGCCTCACAGCGCCAGGGACCCAGGTTCTATTCCCGGCTTGGGACACGTCTGTGTGAAGTTTGCACACTCTCTCCGTGTCAACGTGGGTTTCCTCCGGGTGCTCTGGTTTCCTCCCACAGTCCAAAGATGTGCAGGTTAGGTTGATTGGCCGCGCTAAATTGTCCCTTAGGGTCAGGGGGATTAGCCGGGTAAATACATGGGGTTACAGGGATAGGGCCTGGGTGGGATTGTGGTCAGTGCAAACTCGGTGGGCCAAATGATCTCCTTCTGCACTGTAGGAATTCTATGATTCTAATGAGTTGAATTCTGGGAGACCCCAGGATAACCTGAGAGCATTGACATCCCTCTTTAGTAGCCGTGCTAACAGCAAAGGTAGGAATATAAAAAAGAACTGATTTAGGTTGGTTACTACTCTGCTAACATTGATTTGCTGATCTTATTTTCTGCAAAATTGGGCATAAAGGAATATATGGGAGATAAAGGGGAGTTCAATCAATCCCTTTTAGGGTGGAATTTTATAGCATCTCCCGCTGGCAGGATCTTCCATTCCCACTAAAGTCAATGGAGTTTTGAATGACTTGGCGCATTTTACTGTCCCACCCCCACTGTGAGGGGTCATAACATTCCGCCCTTTATGTCTGGACAAAATACCAATGCAACATTGAAGTAGGTAAACCAGTCACAGACGTGATGCTGGTGAGGCTCGGCCTGATGCAAGACAGATACGATTTGAGAGCATTTACAAAACTAGGTCATGTGTAACTCATATTGTGTACTCATAACCCAGAGGAAACAGTTTGAAATTAAAATCCACAACACTGAGTAAAACTGCAAATTGCCCGCTAGGCAATATGCTAATAAACTGGTTTGATTTTTTACAAATCGACCTTGTACTTCATTCAAACTTGATAAATGAGTTAACTGAAAAACAACAATTGAAGGTGTTATTTTCCAAAGCATGAGGAGGCAGCTTTTGGGTGTACGTGGGGAATTAAATCCCCTCACAGTGATGCCAGGTTAGGAACCAGACGTCATCCCACCCACTTCAGGATTTCGCCCAGGCGGATTTGAAGGCGAGAGGGGAGCACCCCAGGCAGCTATTGTGTAAGCAATTCAAATCTGCAAATAGCTTGTTGATTTTTTTTTTAAACTAAAGATTCTGGTTTTGCAGCCAAAAGACCTATTTCCTGAGCTGTCAGCAACTCGCCAGGATCACTGAGGGAAGTGCACAGTGTGGCGTGTTTCTTCAGTGAAGCTGACAGTTGGGAAGCCTTGATCAGTGAAAGTGAAGAGCTCCAGCCATGACCAGGTGAGAGGCTGCTGCTCACAACACTCCTTCTCAGCAACAGAAAATGCTAGAAAATATCAGCAGGTCTGACAGCATCTGTGGAGAGAGAATATAGCCAACATTTTGAGTCTGGTTGACCTTTCATCTGGATGACCCTTGTTGTCAGACCTGCTGAGATTTTCCAGCATTTTCTGTTTCTGTTTGAGGTTCCAGCACCCACAGTATTTTGCTGATACCCCTTCTCGGAAACTGCTTTCACCACTTGACTGGCGGTTGCCAATGTTTAGGGAGTGAGTTCAGCTGCTTTGCACTTCACTCACCATCAGATACACTCCCATGTTGGCAGCTTTCCCCACGGCATGGGAGCAGCACACACAGCTCTTCCTCGAAGCGCTGGTGAAGAACAAGAGCGGCAGCAGGAGAAACATCTGCAGCACCAGCTGCCTTCTCCTCAGTCACAGTTTGCTCTGCAGGGCAGAAAGGGAAAGACGCAGACAACCAGCTGGAAGGAGGCGGGACCCCCCAGCACGGAGCCCTCAGGGCAGAGCATCAACTCTCGTGGGCGGCACAGTGGTTAGCATTGTTGCCTCACAGCGCCAGGGACTGGGTTCAATTCTGGCCTCGGGTGACTGTGTGGAGTTTGCACATTCCTCCCGTGTCTGTGTGGGATTCCTCCGGGTGCTCCGGTTTCCTCTCACAGTCCAAAGATGTGCAGATTAGATGGATTGGCCATGGTAAATTGACCCTTAGTGTCAGGGGGATTAGCAGGGTAAATAGAGTCTGGGTGAGATTGTTGTTGGTGCAGACTCGATGGGCTGAATGGCCTCCTTCTGCACTGCAGGGATTCTGTGATTCAATGTCTGAGCACTAATGTCTCAGGAAGCTCAGGCTTTCATGGCAGGGTTTTGTTGCTATTTGTAGCCTGCTGAAACAAGACCTTCCTCACTGAGGGACAGATGGGTACACAATGCCAGTGGTAATCAAGGTGTACGTCACTGCTGGCCCACTATCTCACCCCATGCAAAAGAAAATACTGCAGATGCTGGAAATCTGAAATAAAAACAGAAAATACTGGATAAACTCAGCAGGTCTGGCAGCATCAGTGATGAGAAACAGAGGGCAGAATTCTCCAATCTCACACACCCCGCCACTGCTGCCAGCAAGAACGGAGAATTTGGCACTCAGCCAAATCTCCATTCACAGTAGCAGGACTGGAGAATCGCAGCAGGACTGGAGAATCGCAGCCATGGACGAGGTCAGAGAATTGGATTTAAATTATCCTTCTACAGAACTGAAGAAAGGTAGAAATGTAAAGAATTATACAGTTGGAAAGGGGGTAGAGGAGGTGGGGCAGCATTGATGAACAGGGACCTCCAAATCCTGCCCCCCTGGTTCTCTGTAGCTCCCTGTGGCTTTGTGCTCTCTTCTCCTGCAATGAGATAAAGCAGAGAAGTCTGAACATTTATAATGGTTTGTATGGAGAGGAGGGAAGGGCAACCTTTATGAAAGGTGATTCTGAGGCATGGATGTGAGGCTGAGGGTTAGTATTGGCTGTTCAGATGAGGACATGAGGCCTCTGCAGGGAAAGGAATCTGTGGAACTACAAGATGTGTTGTTCTGATGAGTCTTTGCCGAAATATGCTGGGAAAGTCAAATTGCCAGGCTTAGCACCTGAAATTGTTAGGCCGCTTGCCTTTTTGTAGTCCTGGGTTCTCTTGGTGCACTCTCTCCAGGCTGGGAGAAACCACACATCAGCTGTTGACTCACTCAGCCATTTTCTTCAGTCCTGATTAGGTGGAGAGAGACTGGCCTCTTCCTCTCAACCTTGGGACATCTCACCTCACTGCAGCCCCTGACTTCCCGCACCAAGACAATCCAATCCCAGAGAGAAGACTTCTTGGGCAGAATTTTACGACCTCATCCCGCCTGTTTTGTGGCAGGAAAATCGGGCATGATGTGACCAGCGAGAATGGCGCCCGTTTTCGCACCCATTCCCATTTTATGAAATTAAAAATTCGGCATGATCAGGAGCCTGCCCAAAACGGGTGAAACATTAATTTGCATATTTTTGCATTTAACATAATGTCATTAGTGAGCTTCACTCCCAATCGTCCCAACTCACCTGCCTTAACCACCTCGTTTGCTGCCAGATTGGGCAGTGTGTGTTGCTGGGGGTCTGTGGGGAGTGTGTATTGCTGGCATGGGGCGAGCAGAGTTCTTTAACCTCTCCATCTGTCTCTCCCCTCCCTCAGATTCACCCCCCCCACCCCTTCAGATTGATGAGATGACTTTTGCAATGCAACCCATTGATCTTGCTGTTCTTTTGGTTGCTGCTGGAGCTGAGGAGGAGGAGCTGGAGGATGAATGGTGGGCAGAGGAGGCCCAGGCCTTACCACTTGCAGGAGTAGAGGGAGCTGGCCGCCAGAGGCAGGACGTGGCCGCTATTCGCGGGGGAGGGGTGGCAAGAGAAGGAGGGAGCGGCGACCCCGGCAGTTCCGCACGCGAGTGCCGCCGACGGCTCCGGCTCCGAAAAGATTGAGTGCAACACCTGTGCCATTAGTCCATTAGTTGCAGGACCTGGCACCTCGGGGCATGGAGGGGGTGGCGGGGGGTGGGGGTGGGGGGCACCCATTCCCAGTGGCTGCGAAAGTGACGGCCGCCATAAACTTTTACACCACCGCGTCCTTCCAGGCCACCAATGGACCACCCTTGTGGCATTTCCCAACCATCCATCCACAGGTGTGTCTAGGAGGTCACAGATGCCCTGTATGCCTGGGCTGGCCAGTATATTAAATTTGACCTGGACCAAGCCCAACAGAAAACCTGGGCTGCAGGATTCGCGGTTATTGCAGGGATGCCAAATGTGCAGGGGGTTATAGACTGCATCCACATCACCATCGAGGCCCCGGTGAAGAATCAAGGAAGATTTATGAATAGAAAAGGCTTCCATTCAATAAATGTGCAATTGCTGTGAGACCATCAGCTGAATATCATGCACGTCTGCACCAGATACCCCAGCAGCGTGCATGACAGCTTCATACTGGGAAGTTCTGATGTCCTGGAGGTCTTTGAGGAGGGATCCAGGGTGCAGGGATGGCTCGAGAAAGACATGGGGTACCCGCTTCGGACTTGGTGATGACGCCTGTGCGGAGACCTGGTATAATGAGGCCCATATTGCCAACCATTCAATAATGGAACGGTGCATAGGGCTCTTCAAAATGCAGTTCAGGTGCCTGGACCGCTCTGGCGGGGTCCTACAAGATAGGCCCCTGGTATCATCCGCATTGTAGTGCTATGCTGTACCCTACACTACCTGGCGCAGCAGTGAGGAGACCTTTTGGAGGAAGAGGACGTGGAGGCCAACCAGCCGGGTGTCGCTGGGGAGGAGGCCACCCAGCAGGAGGAGGAGGATGATGATGAGCAACACCACCCAGGCACTGGAGGGCTGGCGGCAGCAAGGATCAGGCATGCAAGGGCGGTGAGGGAGGCCCTGATCACCACACACTTTAGCCACTCAGAGCCTGTGCTGCCACACGTGGGTTCCATTCCACCCCTCCCAACCTTGGAGTCCTACAATCTCCTGCAACATTGTAACACCAGAGTGGCGGGCTTGGGTACGCTGCATTAGCAAGTTTCTATGGTAGGCAGGAGGGTGATGATGACTCGCTAAGCACCATTATGATAATGCCCTGGTGCAAATTAGTCTGAATCCTACCTGAGCTCCACATGCACGCTGGCACCTGTGCCCATGTCTGGGTGGTGGGTAAGGGAGCACTAAATCTCATGCAGGGCTCTGGGGCGGGTGGGGTATGGGGGGAGAGGGAATCTCTCGTGGGTTCTGGGGATGCCATGGCAGATTCTGTAAGTTGCTGCCAATGCATGCCATCCGCGGTAGCTAGTGAATTATTTGAGCGCCTTGATTTCCTCAGTGTGCTGAGGGGCCTCCCCCACTGACATCAATGTACAGGGTCCCTCCGGCGACCTTCAAGGTAAAGTGCATCCCTGTTAGAGGCTAATTAGAGACATGTTAGACATGTTAGGGGTGAAATTACATTTATTGTTGCCAATAATAGTGCTTTCAAAATAAGTGATCATATAAAAACATGTGAATGTGAGACTTCAAAGCTTCTAAATATTCTATCCACCTAGTGTTGCCCTTCACCCAAGCCGTCTTAGTGCCGCTGCAAATTCTAACCTTATGCGGCCTATCACTACGTCTCAGTATCTCCCCAGGATGTACATCGGAGATGGAGGTGGCCAGCTGCCTTCCACACCCCATGGCCTATGATGCCCTTGGCGATCGTCCTCTGGAATGCCTGGACCTTGAGGGTCCTGGCCGGTTTCCAGGTATCAGGGATGCGTCCTCTTCATCCCGCTGCCCCTGAGATGCCCCGGTGTCAGGAAGGGGAGAGTCGGAAGGCATAGCCACAGTCACAGTATCCTGGCTGGAAGGCCCTGGCATGGGCTCGAGCCCTTCCTCCTCCCTTGGGGTTCCTGTGAGCTACTGGGTCACTCCATGAGACAGCGGTGCTTCTGCAGTGAGCTCCAGAAGCTCCGGCGTCACCTGGCCCTGCCAGTCCTGGAGGACCACCTGTGTCCTATCCATGATGGTTGAGCCCTCAGCGATGGCCCTCTGATTCAGTGGCGACCTGTCAATGGCCTCAGCAAGTGCCCTCTGAGACTGGGCCACACTTGCAGCCCCTCGGCCACAGACCTCTGCAACTGGGCCACGTTCTCAAGGGTTGCTGCTGTAGCCCTCTGTGTCTCGGCACTGTCCCGCTGGGTCTCGTGCAAGCTCTCGAGTCTCTCAGCCTGGGGCTGCAGCATTTCAAGAAGTCTGTTGAGGCCTTCAGCTGTGGCCTGCTGTGACTCAGCCATCACTTGGAGCCTGCCACTCATGGTGAGGATCCCATGCCCTAGGCTTTCCAGCGCTGACGCCACCCTTGCAGTGTTGGCCTGGGAACCACACAAGACAGGCAATAGCTGGTCCAAAAGCTTTGGGGCTCCTCTCAGCAGCCTCGCAATGGGTCCAATGTGGCCATCAGCCCCTCCTGCATTCCCTGGCTCTGTTGCTGCACCTCCAGCAGCTGAGGGAGAAATGATCTCAGAGGCCCAGCATGTAGCCTGGGGCCAGCTGAGTCCTCGCCTCTGGCAGGCCCTCACATGCCAGAGGCCTCAGACGTTCCCTCCTCCACCCAATGTACATCAGCAGATCACCAGAGAGTGACCCAGAAGCCTCACCACTAACTTGACCCACTGATGTGAGAGTCTCTGGGATGGTGAGTTGCAAGGTGGAAGCTGATGCAAAACTGGTGCCAGCCTTGCAGGTCCCTTCATCCGCTTCCTCCGAGGAGTCTTCCGAGCTTTCAGGGGCAGGATGGGCGAGAGCAGCAGTGGGAGCTGCGATGCCAGATGGCCCGGGCATATCAGGGTCCCTTCCTGCAACACAGGACACAAGGTTAAGTGCAAGGGAGGGAGAGGAATCTGGGCTGAATGCAACTTACTTGAGATTTCTCCAACAAATGGAGGATTGGCAGGCGCTCACTTCTATTCTCCAGCCTTACCATGCTGTTACTAATGGTTCACATCCCTTCCTCTCCCACACGCTCCAGTGCCTGCTCCTCAAAGGGGGTGAGAACCCGAATCTCAGGCACGCCACCCCCTGTCTTCGCCCTCTCCTGATGATTATGGGTATTCTAATCCTGTGGGTTCAGAAGGAGCCATGTCAAATCTGATGGCACGAGTCCTGCAGGGTTTCAGGGGGTGGCCCTCAGAGGGCATCTTTGATGGGAGAAGGGAGGTGCTTAGGGGACATGGGTTGAAAGCAGCAGGTGCTGGGGGTGGGGGATCTGGAGGTCATTTAGGGGGAAGATGCTCGATGAGGTAAAACACTCACCCTTGGGGCCCGATTTTACCATTTCGAGACTAAGTGCCGGGTGCGGGCGCCAAATAGATCCGAGTCTGGAGGCCGCGCTCCAGCGCGCCCATACGCTTTTTTCCGGTGCTGGACCAGTGGGCGGGGCTTAGTGCCGCCAGAACGATAGGAGAAAAAACCTGACAGAACACGCCTGGATGCGAAAAAAAAAGCAGATGCAAATTGGGCCGCACTGTGGTAGAGTGGAAATTGGCGGTAGAGTTGGGCGGAAGCTTCATTAAGTCAATTTAAATGCATGCAAATGCATTTAAATTGTCGCGCCAGTCGATTCAGGCACGCATCGGAACTGCGCCAAAATCGGCTGTTGGTAAAGGCGCGATTTGCAAAAACTCTGGTGCGAATCGCGTTTTAGGCCCGACGCCTGACTTTACCGTGATTTCGCGCCCGAAAACGGGTGCAAAGGTTTGGTAAAATCGGGCCCTTGCTGTCCGGATTAGGTCATTCAGTTTTTTGCGGCACTGCTTCCCGTTTTCCTGGCCAGTGCCCTGGCACTAACACATGCTGCCACTCCCTCCCAGTCTCCGTTTCCATCCTCTGGGGCAGTGTCCTGTTGGGGGGGAAGAGGGTGTCCCGCCTTGATTCCACTGCCTCCAGCAACCTGGCCAGGATAGCATCTGAAAAACGGGGATCTGCCTTCCTGGAAGCCATTTCTTCCTGCAGTGGCTGCCTGTCTGCCCATCCTTGGGGTTTTTACGGAGCTGTTCCTTGTTAAGGCAGATCAGCTGCAGGCAGTTTGGGCGGGGGTGATGAGGGGGCCATGTGCCAAGGGGCCCGGAGGTGGGGAGGGGAGGGCGATGGTTCCGGGTTGTGGGGGGAGGATGTGGGTAGAGGGTAAGGGAGTCAATAATGTTGGGAGGGGCTCTCCGATGTCCGTGGGGTGGAGGGGAAGGCTGCATCTGGCCCAGGGGTGGGCGGGCTCTGTCAGCTGAGCTGGTTTTTTTCCGCTTTTCCTGCACATGCGCAGTCTGTGGCTCCGATCTGAGCTGCTGGCTGTCTGGCGAATTAAGCCCCGCCCACAGCCTGTAGTGGCGAGAAACAGTCTGACCCATAATTTCAAAGACTGAGTCCATAAAATTCGGAGTGAAAACTCGCCCGAAAAATGGATCAGCAACTCTCCCGTTTTCACGTTAGCTTAGAAAGACACTTAGAAAGAATCTCATAAAATTCCGCCCCCTGAGTCTCCTCTCCAATACTGTGCTTGCTGCAGCTTTAAAATTCCAAATGCAGGTGGGCCTTGTAACCCATGTCATCGTGCCTTTAATTAGAAATCCTTCCTTTGACAGATCTGGCATGTCATCCCAGTCGCCTTCACTGATTGGCCCGGATCCCTGATGCACGTAGTATTGATGTGGAGATGCTGGCGTTGGACTGGGGTGAACACAGTAAGAAGCCTCACAACACCAGGTTAAAGTCCAACAGGTTTATTTGGTAGCAAATACCATAAGCTTTCGGAGCGCTGCTCCTTCGTCAGATGGAGTGGAAATGTGCTCTCAAACAGGGCACAGAGACACAAAATCAAGTTACAGAATACTAATTAGAATGCAAATCCCTAAAGCCAGCCAGGTCTTAAAGGTACAGACAATGTGGGTGGAGGGAGCATTAAACACAGGTTAAAGAGATGTGTATTGTCTCCAGACAGAACAGCTAGTATTGCCACAGTTCAGTTAAAGAGCCTTGGTCCGGCCGTCAATGTGCTCTCAACCTGTCAATGGTTCTGCCACTCACAGGGAAACGTTCAGAAAATTCTATCTTAAATATGTAAGATAAACTCAAAATCTTGTGGATGCTGGGAAATAATTTACACCTTGTCTGGATCCAGTTTAAAAAAAAATTTATTCTATTATTACCTCATTTTGTCATGCATAATCATCCTTTTGTCATTGAAACACTCATCCTATCAAAGCAGCCTGCTTGATTGGCATCATATCCACAAACATACACTCACTCCCTCCACCACCGACGCTCAGTAGCAGCAGTGTGTACTATCTACAAGATGCACTGCAGCAATTCACCAAGGATCCTTAGACAGCACCTTCCAAACTCACGACCAATTCTATCTAGAAGGACAAGGGCAGGAGATACATGGGAATGCCACCACCTTGCAAGTTCCCCTCCAAGCTACTCACCCCACTGACTTGGAAATATATTGCCATTCCTTCACAGTCACTGCATCAAAATCCTGGAATTCTCTCCCTCACGGTATTGTGGGTCAAACCACAGCACATGGAATGCAGCGATTCAAGAAGGGATCTCATCACCACCTCCTCAAGGGCAACGAGGGATGGGCAATAAATACTGGCCAACCAGCGACACCCATGTCCCACGAATGAATAAAATAAAACACAGACCTTTCCATTTTGTTCTTCCCCTGCCTCCTTTAGCTGGGTATGTATGTGTAATGTCTTCCAGTTCTGATAAGAAGTCATGTTTTTTTCCACAGATACTGTCTGACCTGCTGAGTATTTCCAGCAATTTCTGTGGTTTGTTTTTAGTTTAGTTTACCCTTGATTAGATTATTGTTTCAGATGAAGTCATAGACGGGAGAGTGAAGTTCGCTTGAGTGGTTGATAACTAGCTTGCGAACTTCAAAATTTGATTAGAACATTGAAATTACTCCCCAGTATCTATTATCTCTTCATAATTCATTTAAGCGATGGTTGTATTCACACTTGTGACCATTTTTGTAGCAGCACTAACATGTGCTGCAGCCAACTGCCAATAAAACCTTTATCACTGATGTGTGATAATGATGTTCCCATTATACCATTACTGAATCATTACTGCAAGTTTGCTGGGCATTGTTTTACACTGGATTACTGGGAATTTCAACAGCTAGTATTTAATGGCTCTCATTCCTTCCTTCAGAGTAATTTCCAGGAGCAACAAGAAATGCAGATTAAATTATTAGTAAACAGTTTACTTTTTTATTGATCGATTTTAAGTTGGTGGATGACTTTCGGAAAATTTAGATGTCCTTTTCCAAGATATTCTGAACTACAAGGAACAATAGCCTTTCAATTAAATCAAACATAGTATGGAAATTGTAACTTAAAATAAAGAAAAAGGCTGAACAGGTCAGGTTACAGAAAGGTAGCAGTGAGTAAGCAGTCAAAATCCATTAATCACTGATCACATTAAAAAGCTTGATGCAGAAAATTAATCGTGCATTTAATCCATGAGTGTATATGACTGGCAGTGGATTCAGGGATGTTCTTCATGATAAAAAGTGGGTGACAGTAGCAGAATGGTAATGTCACTGGATGAGTATCCAGAGGCACAGGCTAAGGCTCTGGGGAAATGGGGTTCAAATCCTACCACTGCAGCTAGTGGGATTTAAATTTGATTAATAAAGTCTGGAATTGAAAGCTAGCCTCAGTCATGGTGACCATGAATGGTTCACTAATGCCTTTTAGGGAAGGAAGTCCTTACCTGGTTTGGCCTATATCCGACTCCCAGATCCACAGCAATGTGTTGATTTTTAGCTGCCCTCGGAAATGGCTGAGTAAGATACTCTGGCTGGGATTTTCTGGCCCCCCCACCCCTCTCCTCCACAGCGGATTTTCCTATATCGGATGTGGCGAGCCATTGGCGCCTGGCAGGATTTTCCGGACTAGCAGAAGTCTATGGGCTTTGGTATGGTTTGCCCACCCTGCCCAGAGGGAAGCCACCATCTTTGACTTTGGCAGGACCTAAAAATCTCTCCGGCGGGAAAAGCCAGAAAACCCCAACCTCAGTTCCAGGGCAATTTAGAGAAAGGCAATTAATATTGGCCTTCCCTTGAAAGAAAAAAATAGAAGATGGTGGGATGTATTTTCCACCCATTCTGCAATAAAGTCTGCTGTTATTAATAAAGAGAGAAATATTTTCTTGATAAAACCTATTAGGGCAGCACGGTGGCACAGTGGTTAGCACTGCTGCCTCACAGCGCCAGGGACCTGGGTTCAACTCCCAGCTTGGGTCACTACCTGTGCAGAGTCTGCATGTTCTTCCTGTGGGTTTCCTCTGGGTGCTCCGGTTTCCTCCCACAGTCTGAAAGACATGCAGGTTAGGTGCATTGGCCATGCTAAATTCTCCCTCAGTGTACCCGAACAAGCGCCGGAGTGTGGCGATTAGGGGATTTTCACAATAACCTAATTGCAGTGTTAATGTAAGTCTACTTGTGACTAACAAATAAACTTCAACTTTAAATAAAGTTTATTAAGGCGTCATTAACAACTCATCAAAAGAAATGTTGTAACTTCCCTCTGGCAAATCAAGGGGTTTTAAGTTTTATTTATTATTCACAACTCGGCTTACATTCACACTGCAAATGGGGCAGAGATTGTGAAGGCTGGGATCACGTGGACATGTTTTGCATCCCATAGTTTGGGTTGTGTAATCACCTGATCCCTCAGGTACACTGTCCCCACCTTGGGAAATCGCCTCCAACTGCTGCCTGGCAAGTATCTTCAAACCCTGGAATCAATACAGTCGACTGCCGCTGTCTCTGAAAAAGTTCCAGACCGCTCACCCCTCCCTCCCTCCCCACCATGCATGCATCCTGTTGCCTTCAATCGATTGACTCATATCTACTCCATCACAGAATGAAAAGATTGTTGAGAACGTTCATGTTCATTACAGAATTTAAGTTAATTCACGGACATATCACGAAGTGAGCACAGCCCGCAAATCTCAAGTAGCTTGGTGTTTGTGAATGTCTTCCTGGTTCTACTTTGTTCAAACCAGATTCTCCATGAAGGCAACATTTATTTTAGTTAGGGTTGCCAACTGTTGTAGTGCTTGCTCAGGCAAGGTATGCCAATTGTATCTAAGATATTAGAATGCTAAGGCTTTGACTGAACATTAGTGTTCTGAAAATTCATTCATAAATATTTCATTCCTAGAACAAAGTAACATGTGATTGTTTTAGCCCTGTCTCCATAACAAGATCTTTAGCATAATTGAAGAAAGTGGCCTATTCATATCTTTCTTCTATGACTTGTGGGAAAGAGCAAAGCCATTTAAATTTGCTCCACATATACAACCTGGAAATATGAAATAAAACAGAAAATGTCAGTAAACACTCAGCAGGCCAGGCATAGAAATCATAGAAACCCTACAGTGCAGAAGGAGGCCATTCGGCCCATCGAGTCTGCACCGACCACAATCCCACCCAGGCCCTACCCCCACATATTTACCCGCTAATCCCTCTAACCTACGCATCCCAGGACTCTAAGGCGCA
This sequence comes from Mustelus asterias, assembly GCF_964213995.1. Taxonomy (NCBI): domain Eukaryota; kingdom Metazoa; phylum Chordata; class Chondrichthyes; order Carcharhiniformes; family Triakidae; genus Mustelus; species Mustelus asterias. The sequence goes on along the minus strand of NC_135807.1, from coordinate 52,878,091 downwards.
ATTTTTTTAAACCCGACCAATCAACCTAACCCGCACATCTTTGGACTGTGGGAGGGAACCGGAGCACCCGGAGAAAACCCACGCAGACACGAGGAGAATGCGCAAACTCCACACAGACAGTATTGGTGGAGAGAGATTTATCTTATTTATCGCAATTATCTTATTATCTCAATTTGCTCTCTCCGTGTACCTTTCACCAATGTACCTTAGAAAGGTTTTGATTTGATTTGATTTATTAATGTCATATGTTTTAGTATACAGTGAAAATGATGTGGAGATGCCGACATTGGACTGGGATGGGCACAGTAAGAAGTCTCACAACACCAGGTTAAAGTGAGTGACCTGATGAAGGAGCAGTCCTCTGAAAGCTCATAATATCAAATAAACCTGTTGGACTTTAACCTGGTGTTGTGAGACTTCTCACTATATACAGTGAAAAGTATTGTTTCTTGCTGTAACTATTATATATTAATTCATTTTTCACCTTCCTGTGTAAAAATTATTTTAAAATTTACTTTCTGTCACGGTCACTGAAGAGGAAAATTATTAACTGGCTAATAAGGTTTTAGAATATGTAAGGCACTGACGGCACTACCAGCAAAGAGTTAAATGATTCGTGAAACAAAGTTAATTGTCATCAAGCTGACATGCTGGCTGGGATTTTACCATCCCACCCACCACGGGAATCGGAGCGGGCGAGGGGCGGACCATGGAAAGGTCCATTGACCTCAGGCGGGATTTTACGGTTTCGGGGCGAGCCAGGCCGTAAAATCCCGCCCACTAACTTTATGTTTCTCTTTCCACAGATGCCAAAAGACCAGCAGAGCGTTTCCAGCATTTTCTGGCTTTAGTGAAGGATATTCTTTCAATGTATTTAGAACATGTTTTTGGTTCATTTGTAAAATGGTTATAATCTCAAAATCTGTTCTGCTACATCTCTGCAAAGTCATCCTTTTGGGTAGATTTAGGTTTTTTTTATCATTCATTGTTGTGCAATGAACACAACATTGGGAAAAGTCAACAAGCAGCTTTACATAGCTTACTGATCCAGAAGATCAGATTAGAAAAGGCAGGAAATAAAAGGTTTATTGTTAAAACTAATGTCTGTATAAACTACTAGCATATCAGTGCTAAATAAATAAACAAATGGAATTCAAATGCAATGACATATTTCACATGACAGTAACTATAGAATTGAATGAGATAAGTTTTATGAAAGCAATAATTTCTTGAAAATAAGCATGGTACATTCATTTCATTTAGGTTTAAACATTTATTCACTTTGGAACTGTACAATAAAAATCACTGCCTCCAGGAGTCATTGCACAATAGGAGAACATGGAAGGGGGAAAATAATGGAAGTTTTACATCTTCAGAGCCTTTCTTGAACATGTTTATCTTTTAGAATTTCTGTTTTTATTTAAGTAAGTTAAGGGGGTAGCACGGTGGCACAGTGGTTAGCACTGCTGCCTCACAGTGCCAGGGACCTGGGTTCGATTCCCGGCTTGGGTCACTGTGTGGAGTTTGTACGTTCTCCCCGTGCTTGTGTGGGTTTCCTCTGGATGCTCCGGTTTCCTACCGCACTCCAAAAATGTGCGGGTCAGGTGGATTGGCCATGCTCAATTGTCCCTTAGTGTCAGAGGGACGAGCAGGGTAAATGCATGGGGTTATGGGGATAGGGCCTAGGTTGGATTGTGGTCGGTGCAGACTCGATGGGCTGAATGGCCTCCTTCTGCACTGCAGGATTCTATGAAGTTGATTGAGTATTTTATGATGATTTCAACATCTGCAAGAATTGAAGACGCATAAAGTTAACATATCTCGCATGAAAAGTCTTATGAATGATTAACTGAGCCCATTTTACAAGTATATTCAGTAATCGGCTCTACACAAATAGGAATAAATGATCTCTTGACAAAGAAGGTTTGGCACAGGTCCAGATCTTCTCAGATATGTCATGAACCAACAAAATGAACCACAGTAAACTTTTTCTCATTGTTTGTTTTTGAAACATAAAACCCTTATTACTCAGTACACCAATTTTCTCTTTGTGTTAGACCACCCACTTCTGTTTACTTGGACATTGGCCCAGTTTTAATGATGAACGTCAGGCCCACGAACCCCCATGCCCCTATCCACCCCCCATGCCCCTATCCACCCCACATGTCTCTTGCATGCTCTTCACATTTCCTATGCCAATTCCATTTCCCATGTCCCTGTGCTCTCTCATACACCCATGACTCCTGCATGCCCCTTCATATTCCCAAGCTTCCTCAATGCCCCTCATGTATCCTCCATAGCCGCTCACCGAGTATCCACTATGGGAAGACCTCAGCAGCCATGTCATTAAAATGGGGATGGAAAAAATTATTCTAACAATCTAATAGTGTTCTCACTCAAGCACACTTCATACTGAAAAAACTCTCATTCATAAAACCCATTCAAAAACTTAAGTTTAAGTTTATTTATTAGTGTCACAAGTAGGCTTACATTAACACTGCAATGAAGTTACAGTAAAAAAGCTCCTAGTCGCCACACTCCGGCGTCTATTTGGGGACACTGAGGGAGAATTTAACATGGCCAATGCACCTGACCAGGGTGTCTTTTGGACTGTGGGAGGAAACTGGAGCACCCGGAGGAAACTCACACAGACACGGGGAGAATGTGCAGACTCCGTACAGACAGTGACCCAAGCTGGGAATTGAAACCGGGTCCGTGGCATTGTGAGGCAGCAGTGCTAACCACTGTGCCACCGTGTCACCCCTCAAGTGGTCAAACCATAGTTAAAAAAAAACAGGTGAGATCGTCCGGCCTTCCAGCTGCGTGTTTCCCACTGGCGGTCGATGGCTCATTGTTTGCTAATGGTGGGATTCTCTGGTCCCGCCGCTGCCAATGGGAATTCCCACTGATGTCACCCCATGCCGGCGGGAAACCCGCGGGATGGGTTATGCTGCCGGCAGGACCGAAGAATCCCGCTGCTGTGAACGGCCGAAGAATTCCGACCCACATCCATTTCACTAACCACGTCAAAAACAGATAATCCATTAACAAATTGTTAAAACTGTCAATCAAAATGTGATGCGGAGATGCCATGCAGTTTGCGGTGTCAATGGTAGCCATGATGCAAATGTGATCAAATGTGTCGATGGTAGCCATGTGTCGATGGTAGCCATGTGTCGATGGTAGCCATGATCAAAACGTGAAGAGTCTGCTGCTGACAAGCGATTTTTGACCCTTTTGAAATTCTGCCAAGCAGTCACAGTAGCTTAGCTATACTAATAAATCATGGGAAATATGCACAATAGAGCATTGAAATGGATTGCCTTTTTTCCCTAAATTATACTAGATATCCTGTCAATCTAAGCAGCCCAGACACACGGTTAGGTGGGGAGGAAAGGTTCTCTAATTGATGGTTGTCAAAAGGATTTTTTGTTCATTTTAAAAGGACTCTGAACATGTAAATCACTGCAGATTATTATATTAGTAATCCCCAGCAATGTTTTCTTCAGGTCCACGAGCAGAATTCAATGGGGCAGTGATAGGTGAGATTACGAAATAGGAAAGGAGGTTGGTGAGATTGGCCTCCAGTGGACAGGAAAGTTGGCAAGAGAGGTGGATGGAGGTGTTGAAGTTGCTGCTCATAAGGAGGTAGTGATAGGTACCTCAAAGGAACTTTCAGGGGATGTTGAAAGACACAGAAAACAACTTCACCCTATACAAGGAAGCTTCAGGTCTGGAATAGCTGCAGGAATTAGGAAAGCAGAGCAGTGATACTGGCCCTGGTGGCATTGCGGAGCAATAAAGTGCTACTGGCCTCTGGTCCGTATTGGCATCTACCGGTAGCTCTTGTGGGGTGGAGTGGGCGGGGTGGGAGAAACACTTGCCTTCTGGAGCCTTTGATCCCAGGAAAGGCCTATCACTGCCCAGTGAATTGCCTGATTGACAGTGAATGCAGTGGGTCTTATCGAAAAGAGGAGACATGGGGTTCTCCAGCAGATGGATGCGGCTCCTGTCACTTACATTAAATTCCACTCCTAGTATCTTAGCATTAACACTCGGTTTCCATGTCTGTTTATTTCATTTATTTCTCGATTCTCCTTTAGAAAATAGAGAATTAAAAATTAGCGCATGAAGGTCGATACAAGCCCTAGGTACAAAATAATTAATTCCATTATTTTCTATGTATTGCCCCTCATCACTGCACACAGCACCATCAGAACAAGGAAGATATATTTATCTTTTCTGAAGTTACGAAGTATTATGGGGATAATTCCCCTAGCCTGCTGCACTGGCTCGAGCAGCGCAGAGGGCCAGGAGACATCAGGGGAGGCCGTTTAGTGGGCTCCCCGCTGGGCGCCATGGTCTCCGTGTGTCTCCGACTCCAGGGTTTTTGGAGTCATCAGCTTTGCGCCGATTTAAATCCCAATTTACATTTCACTGAAGTCTCTGGGCCCACTAGCGTCTCCCCTCACCTGCCAGGAGTGGTTCATCCCAGCGGGGTTTACACCTGCTCCCCCTAATGGGAAAGAGCAGCCAACCATGCTGGAGGGAGTCGAGGCCATGGTGGCCCCCCCCCCAGGAGGTCAGGGGTAAGGGGGGGTACCCCTGGGCATTGCCCACCAGACATCAGGCAGTGCCAAGGGGGCGGGGCCAGAGGGGCAGGGCCTATTGGGGGTAGGGCCTATAAGGGGTCGATCAGTGGGGATGGGGGGTCCCACCGCCACTCTGCATCGGGATCGGTGGGAGGAAAGAGGAGATCAGGGCTGGCCATCTGGGTGGGGGGGTGGCGGGGTTTCAGGGCTGCGGGGGGGGGGGGGGGGGGGCTGTGATTGGGAACTGCTGGGGGGGGGGAGTGGAAATTTGGGGAGATCAGGGCTGGCTGGCTGGGTGGGTGGAAGGGGAGACATCGGGGCTGGCCCGGAATGGTCCGGGTAGCCAACGATCGGGTGTTGGGGTGGTCGGAGGATCAATTGCTGTGCTGGCCAGTGATCAGGCTGGTCAGCGATTTGGAGGCCGGCAATGTGGGGTTACTGCATACGCGCAGTGGCCCACTCAGCACTATGCTGCCAGCCTCTCCAGCAGGAATAGGCTCTGTCCCTTGATTTTCAATGTGAATCTCGCTAGGGCACTCTGCAGTGCTCAGGGTGTGGGAGATTCATTTTGAAAACCACACTAAAAAAGCCAGCGGGACTTACTCCAGTTTTCACACGAATTCTTTTGGGAGATTCCCCCCCCCCCCCCCCCCCCGCCCAACTCCCCCATAGATAACACTTATCATTCAGAGTTTACAGAGTGTGAAACAAAAATTCAAGTATTACAGATTATTAGATAAGGTTCCTTAAATCAGTTTCAAGACTGAATTGCCTGAGATCAGATGCTGAGGGTGCAGTATTATTGGATAATAAATTATACAACAATACTGCACCAGCCAATAGATTGAGAATGGAAACGAAAATCATGCATCTTCCCTCAGATGTGAACCAACCACAGAGTGGTGGCCATTCAGGAATATGCTATCAAATTCATGAAAGCTTTCAAAAAGCTTTGATTTTATTGTTGGGGGTTAAGTCATTCTCTAGACAGTTATCAGTCAGCCATTACAGGGGTAAGTGTTTTTGTAATGTTGGTTATATTTTACAATATGCTTCTGAATTGAAGGAGCCTATTGTTTTACCATGATTGAGTATAGAGGCAGGCTTATTTTTACAATGAAGTGAGTGGAAGATTATCTGACATGATATCTCAATGTGTTGATATCTCCATTCACACAAATATCAAAACATTTGGTTTAAAAGCATTATCCAAGTTATTTTTTTGTCACAATTATAACTCAGCTTGCACTTTCATGTCTATACTGCTAAAATATACCTTGCATTTCAATCTCAGATGAGTGCCTCTATATTGTAACTTCACTGCATTCTCACCATCATGCAGGTGCCCTATTTTTAAGTATAATTTTTGTTGTCCTATTAAATGATATTTGTGAGTTTACACACATTCGGCCCATCGAGTCTGCACTGACCACAATCCCACCCAGGCCCTATTCCCGTAACCCCACATATTTACCCTAGCTAGTCCCCCTGACAATTTAGCATGGCCAATCCACCTAACCCACACATCTTTGGACTGTGGGAGGAAACCGGAGCATCTGCAGGAAACCTGCGCAGACACGGGGAGAACATGCAAACTCCACACAGACAGTGACCCAAGGCCAGAATTGAACCTGGGTCCCTGACGCTGAGGCAGCAGTGCTAACCACTGTGCCACTGTGTCACTTGGGTGGTAATCTGACAAATTGTCTACCCATTACAGAAACCACCTGATTTTCAATCCATTGTCTCTTCTTGGGTCCCTGCAGTGAAGGTATCAAGTGGTTTGATTTAACTGAGTGCTTGCCAGGCCACATCAATACGCAGTTATGAGTCAAATTCTGGTGGCATGTGTGATTCAACAAAGGTGAAGGATCACTGTAAGTCCCAGTTTGGAGGGAATATGGCACGGAGGGGAACTTGGGGGCTGATTGGGTGTTCTAATATACTCATTGACCTTGACTTTTGGTGATAGAGATCACGGGCTTGAGAGGTGAAAGAAGTCTTGTTGACTTGTTGCAGTGCACTTGTAGATAGCATTCAATGTTGATGGTGGAGTGGGTGGACATTAAAGCTACTGGATGGAGTGCTGACCCAGAAGCAATAGGAAGTTTGTAGAGTTTAGCAGTGGGAAGCTGCATTGCTAAACTTCAGTGAGGCTCAATCCATAAGGCGACTATAAATCTTAGCGGATCCTCTTCGCTTGCATTGTGTTATTACCTCTGATGAACCCTTTTTAAGAAGCACTGCAACATTAATCCAGAATAAATACAAAAAATCTGTATTTAAGAAAGCTCTAACTGCACTACTTAACCAAAAGTCGGTATTAAAATACATGCATGAGCCCCTCAGGGCTTTGAGCAAATAACATCTAAATGTGACTGGCATGGCTTTTCTTTAGAAGGAGTAGAATTATAATCATTGAGATTGAGGATGAGTTGGCAGTCCTGCAGTGATCCGTAATACAGATCTCAAATGAAAACCACTTCGCTGTTTCATCTTCCTGTTATTGACCTTGCCGTGACTTCTGATGGCTTGCATGCATCTCGCTGCACAAGAATGTGAAGGGTTCCATTGATTTGTGGAATGTTTTTTTCCTTTCCATTCTAAACATTTGATACCTTTTTCCTTAACCTTTTCGTCCACACTTGAACTTCTGCATAGATATAATAGTCTATCATTCTCATGATCAGCGCAGGCTGGATGGTTTGTTGGACACCCATCCTTTTCTTCCTTCAAAACCTCACAGGAGTTGAGTGGCTCGAGTGGAATCCAAACTGAGCATCACAGAGCATTGTGAGTAAGGGCTGCTTGATAGCCGTGTTGACAACACATTGCATTACTTTTTTGCTAATGATCCAAAGTAGACTGATGGAGGGGTAATTGACTGGGTTGGATTTGTCCTGCTTTTTGTGGACAGGAATTACCTGAGCAACTTTAAACATTGCTGGAGAGATTCCAGTGTTGCAGCTGTACTGGAACAGCTTAGCTAAGAGCTCAGCTAGTGCTAGAGCACAAGTCTTCAATACTCAAGCTGAAATACCGTCAGGGCCCATTGACTTTGCAGCATCCAGTGCCTTCAGCTGTTTTTTGATATCATGTGGAATGAATTGAATTGGCTTAAGAATGATAGGCGGAATTCTCCCCAAAAGATTCTAAGTGTCGAAGTTGTGTGAAACCTGGAGTAATTCATGCTCGTTTTCTCAGTGGGAGTTCAGTGAAGAATCTCCCACACTCTGTACTAGAGAGGCCACCAGCGTGAATATCATCAAAAACTTGGGGCCTATCTCCACTGCAGAGGCTGAAATCAGTGCTTTGAGTGGGCCACTGCGAATGCGGCGATCTGTCAGTGCAGGGATCGGCGCATGCACAGTGGCCCTGCACTGATGGCCTCCCGATTGCTGGCCACCTCGATCACTTGTCAGCCCCACGATCCCCACAATGCCAACTCTTCATCCCCCCATGGCCCAATCGCTGACCCCCCCCCCGACCATTCCTGGGCCAGCCCCGAACCCCCCTCCCGACCCATCCCGATCTCCAGCACCCCACCATTCCCCACACCCACAGTCCTGACACCCCCCCCCCCCCCCCCCCCCCACAGCCATGACCCACACCGCAGTGCGGACCCCTCCCAGCAGGCCCCACCCCCAGCCCATCCCAATTGCTGCCCTCCCTCCTTCCCCCACCGATCCCTATGCAGAGGGACCCACAACCCCCACTGATTGCCCCCAGGCCCTGCCCCTAAGCCCTGCCAGGCTGCCAGTGCCCAGGGGGCATGCCCCCCACTGCTGGACCTACTGAGGGGCCCTGATTGCCCCCCCCCTTCATTCCATCGGGTCGGGCTGCTTATTCCCCATTAATAGGGAGCTACTCTAAACCCCGCTGGAGTGAACCACTCTGTTCGTGGGCCTGGAAATTTCAGTCCTGGGCCCGCTAACCACATTTAAATTATATGCAAATGACCATTTAAATGGTCTTTGTGCCTCCCCACTGATTTCTGGCATGGATCTGATGCCATCGGAAATCCGGCATTGGGTGACGCTAGCGGGGTGCGAACACGTGCATGAACCCCACGGATCGGCTGGTGTGAGAATCTCCCGGCCCGCTGTGCTAAAAGATTAGCGCAGCAGGATGGGAGAATCACGGCTGACATCTGTGATGTTGGGGTCCTCAGGAGGAGGCCGAGATGCATCATCCACTCGTCACCTCTGACTGAAGATTGTTGCAAAAGTGTCAACCTTGTCTTTTGCACTGTTGTGTTGGGCTCTCCCATCACTGAGGATGGGGATGTTTCTGGAGTCTTCTCCTCCAGTGAGTTGCTTAATTAGCCACTATCAATCGCAACTGGATGTGGCAGAACTGCAGGGCTGCAGAGGAATCCATTAATTATGGGATTGCTTAGCTCTTTCTATTGCAGGTTCTATTGCTTCTATTCATAGAATCCTACAGTGCAGAAGGAGGCCATTCGGCCCATCGAGTCTGCACTGACCACAATTCCACCCAGGCCCTATCCCTGTAACCCCATGCATTTACCCTTGCTAGTCCCCCTGATACTAATTAGTCAATCCACCCAACCCGCACATCTTTGGGCTGTGGCAGAAACTGGAGCACCCAGAGGAAACCCACACAGACACGTGGAGAACGTATTGTTTGGCATGTAGTCCTGGCTTCACCAAGTTGACATCGCATTTTTAGGTATGCCTGGTGCTGATCCTGGCAGGCCCTCCTGCACTCTTCATTGAACAAGGGCTGATTCCCTGGCTTGATGGTAATGGCAGAGTGAGGGATATGCTGTGCCACAAGGGTACAGATTGTGGTTGAGTATAATTCTGCTGCTGCTGATAGTCCACAGCACCTCGTGAATGCATCGTTTTGAGTTTCTAGAATGGTTGTAAATCTATCCCATTTGAATGCCACTTGTACCACACAACATAATTTGAATTACTGCTATAATTGGGCACTTATTGCTGTGGGATCTCTGCCATGATTCAAGGTTTGTGACCATCTTTCCATGCAGAGGATTTCCTAAGCAGATATATATCTTGAGTTCCTGTTAATTGCAAATACGGTAATAGTAAACCAAATGAGACTGCCAGTAAGATCATCATTCTTTCCGGATGTAATGTAGACTTGTGATAAAAAGGAGAAAGAATTTCAAAGCATTTTATTTGATTTGGTTGGGTTTAATGAGACCGATATTGGTGCACCACACTGGGACACACACATCCGACTATTTGCTGGAAATTGTTACTGTTCACGTCATCGATGCCCTTAGGGCTGTTATTGAATCATTTTGATCTGTCGCCTTAGATTAACCAGTACAGTGAGTCTAAACTGCAAGGTGATGGCTCACATTGAGTAAATAAGCATGAAGTACAAAGAGGAAGGAAGAAAATCGAGACTTCAATCAGATAGAGTTTGAAAGTGGAGTACAAGCAAACAATGTGTCTGATCACAGAGAGTGGGAGGCAATAGTATTTGATTTGTTCTCTCCTTTATTTAAAAATAGGTATCAAGAAAATAAACATAACAGAAATTTACTGTTCAGTAAAATAAATTTGCAGATACAGCTGTATAAGGGATGATACAAGTGCTACAATTGAATACTTATTGCTCAGAAATCCCAGTCATGATTTGGGATTTGTGACCATTTTTCTGTGTAAAAGACTTTGATGTGACTAATATTAAAAAGGTTTGATGAAGTGTCATCTAGACTCGAAATGTTGGCTCTATTCTCTCCCCACAAATGCCATCAGACCATTCTGAGGTTTTCCAGCATTTTCCGTTTTTTGTGTTAAAAAGGTTATCGTTAGGTTAAATCTAGGGGCCCGATGGCCTAAAACGCGGTCCAGACCCGACCCAAGGCCAATCGTGCCTTTAGCAATGGCTGATCCGGGCGCCGATCCGGCGCTCGCCCAAATCGGCCAGCGGGCCGATTTAAATGCATTTGCATGCATATAAATCGGAATAATGAAGCCCGTGCCCAACTTTACCATCAATTCCCCCTTTACCAGCGTTCGGCCCAATTCGCGTCCGCGCCTTTACCGCCCTGATAAATAAAAGTCCAACTTGTACTTATATTTGGCAGGGGAATCGCCGAGGCCCACCCTTCGCAGACACCCCCTCTAACCACCCCGGCAGACCCCCCCCCCCCCCCCCCCCCACCGGGATCGGACCCCCCTGGGAGGCCGAACCCCCCCCCCCGCCCCGTGATCGGACCCCTCTGGGAGGCAGGCGCCCCCGGCAGAGCACACCCCTAACCTACCTCGATCGTGGTCTCCCTCCACCATCCTTCCCGCTCACCTTCAGTCCTTCGATGGCCTGCAGCACGTTCCTGGACACTGACTTCGAGCCACGGCTGCAGGGACCGGGCTTCACACAGGTCCGCTGGCGTCTGCCGGAGGAGGGGGGGGTGGGCCCAGTTGGAACTCTGGTGGGGGGGGGATGAGGAGAGGGGGCGGGCCCACATCGCCCTCTTGGGGGGGGTGGGGGGGGAGGGGGGGTGACTTATCATCCCCTGGGGGGGTGGGAGCGGAGAGGGTGTGACGTCTCATCCCCGGGGGGTTGGGGGGGTGTGTGGGAGTGGAGGGGGTGTGACGGATCATCCCCGGGGGGGGGGTTGGGAGGGGAGGAGGTGTGACGGATCATCCCCGGGGGAGGTGGGAGGGGAGGGGAGACGTCACACCCCCTCTCCTCCCCCCCCCCCTCCAAGGGAATGAGACGTCACACCCCCTCTCGTGTCCCCCCCCAGGGAATGAGACGTCACACCCTCTCTCCACCCCCCGGGAATGATCCGTCACACGCCCTCTCCCCCCCCCCCCCCAGGGAATGATAAGTCACATCCTCTACCCCCTCCCACCCTACCCTACCCCCCCCCCCGCCCCCCCTCCCCCCCCCCCCCCCCCCCCCCCCCCCCCGCCTACCCCCGCCAACCAGAGGATGAACGGCAGGGAGGCTCTCTCCGCTCTCTGCTTTTTGTTTTGCGCCCGGGCGCGTTCTGTCAGATTCTTCCCGAACTGCGCATGTGCAGGTCGGCGCTCCGACAGATGCAAATGCACTAGGCTCCGCCCACTAGACTCGCGCTGATAAAAGGCGTATGGGGGCGCTGGAGCGCGGCTGCCGGGCGCGGGTCTGATTTACGGCCGCACCCGGCACTTGCCACTCAAGTGGATAGAGCTGTGAAGAAGGCCTATAGTGTGTTAGCTTTTATTAACAGGGGGTTGGAGTTTAAGAGCCGTGGGGTTATGCTGCAACTGTACAGGACCTTGGTGAGACCACATTTGGAATATTGTGTGCAGTTCTGGTCACCTCACTATAAGAAGGATGTGGAAGCACTGGAAAGAGTGCAGAGGAGATTTACCGGGATGCTGCCTGATTTGGAGGGTAGGTCTTATGAGGAAAGGTTGCGGGAGCTAGGGCTGTTCTCTCTGGAGTGGAGGAGGCTGAGGGGAGACTTAATAGAGGTTTATAAAATGATGAAGGGGATAGATAGAGTGAACGTTCAAAGACTATTTCCTCGGGTGGATGGAGCTATTACAAGGGGGCATAACTATAGGGTTCGTGGTGGGAGATACAGGAAGGATATCAGAGGTAGGTTCTTTACTCAGAGAGTGGTTGGTGTGTGGAATCGACTGCCTGCAGTGATAGTGGAGTCAGACACTTTAGGAACATTTAAGCGGTTATTGGATAGGCACATGGAGCACACCAGGATGATAGGGAGTGGGATAGCTTGATTTCAGATAAAGCTTGGCACAACATCGTGGGCCGAAGGGCCTGTTCTGTGCTGTACTGTTCTATGTTCTTAGAGCCGATTTGGTAAAATCGGCCCCTAGATCTCAATGTATTCTAGTGATTATTGCGGTCAGAGGCAGGGAAGGCAAAGTGTACGGAGCTATACAGAACAGAGCAGTTACAGAAGGATGCTGCTCATACAGCATTTGTAATTGAGACTGAAAGGCTCAGTTGGCTTCTCCCAAGCTCACTGGGGGAGAAAGTCAACTTGTGGCCTAAAATAAGTGATGAGTTTTTGTTCTTCATGGTGGTTCAAGTCAGCCTGAAGCTTGAGCCAAATTCAGCACTGAGCTTTATTTGGAAAGAAGCCGCCTGCGCAAAATAAACCTCCCGATGCAGCTTGTTGGCTGAGGACTGATGAACTTGACCTGACTAATGGTGAGTAGACTGGCAGGCAGGCACCGGTAAGGGGTTGATGAAGCTGAAGAAGGTAGAAGAAATAGTTTACCCCAAATCCAAGAAACTTTAGCTAACTACAGCACGGGTGGTGGTTTCTGTTTTGTCATAATTTAATCCCAGTTAGTATTGAATTGTCTGTAACCTGCAGAAAGGTAATAGAGAACATAATATAGACTGAGGTGGCGGGATTTTGTGGCCTCACGAGACCGGAAATTCCCGCCCAAGGTCAACGGACATTTCCGTTGTCCGTCCCTCGCCCATTCTGACTCTGTGGCGGGCGAGCCGGTAGATTTCCGGCGACAGAATCAAAAACAGAAAATGCTGGAGAAACTCAGCAGGTCGGACAGCATCTGTGAGAAGAGAGCGGCTCTATTCTCTCTCCACAGATGTTGTCAGACCTGCTGAGCTTCTCCAGCATTTTCTGTTTTTGTTTCAAATTCCAGCCTCTGCACTAGTTTGCCTTTGCAGTAGACTGGGAGAACCACGATGGAATTTTAGGGCCACTGTATTTAATCAGGTGAGATTCAGTTAGTTCAGTCGACTGTGGTGCAGAATGACGCCAATAGCATGGGTTCAATCTCTGTATCGGCCAAGCTAGCTCATGGAGGCCTGCCTCCTTCTCTTGCTCCATGCTTGATGTGGAGTGGTGACCCACATATTAAATAACCAATTGTCTCTCTCTAATGGAGAGAGATGCTTATGGTCCTTTGTGGATTATGGCTAATTACCTACCTACCTATATTTAATCACAAAGCATTAAAGCCAAAAATAGCTTAACAGATGAACATACAATCAGAAAATATCTTAATCAGTGTTCGTTTTGTTTTAGAAACATTAGAGACTTGATTTTCAAATATCCATTGAGGCCAAGGTTGGGTGTGACTGTACTTTTAAAATAGAACTCCTGGATGGTGTGTCAGTCTTCAGAGGCTTTTGGAATGTGCTGCTATTTTCAAAATGACTGCTTGGGTGGCGAGGGGGAAGGAGTTGGCATCCCTCTCGCTTCCTCAACTCTGAATAACAACAGCCTTGATATTAATACCATCACAACATTCAGGAGAATAACAAAGGGAGTGGTTATAAAGGATTAAGTCATCAAATGAGTGCAACACTGCAATCACCCATCGCACCCCTGGGCATTGCTGTTTAATAGGGGAGGATATCAGGTCTTCCGAACATTATGCTGCACAGGCAGGTGGGTGCCTGATTTGAGATTCCCTGCTTCTGCAAAGATTTCCAGGAGTTGCGAAACATGGGAGTGAAAGGTAGGTGAGAGTTGCCTGTTTCCCAATGTCTTTACACGCTCTGCTTGTGAGTCAGGGAGGAGCATGGTAGGGAACACTCTGCTCCAATGTTCAACCATCTACCATGTCTTGATGTGAGGTTTCCCTCACCCCAATGTCCAACTATCCCCCTGTGGTGGTCTGATATCCCCCCATCCTGATGTCTGATCCCCCGCCCCAATGTCTGATAAGCCCCATGCCTTGGTATCCCCTTGCTCCAATATCTAATTTCCTGCAATATCTTGATGCCCTGATGTCTGATATTGTGCCGCCCTTATGTCTAATAGAATTCCTACATCCCCTGCGTCAATATCCAATATCCCATTGCCAAATATCCAAAATGACCCTACCTCAATGTCCCTTATTCCCCCATTCTAACATCACACTGCCCCAATATCCTATAGCCTGGCCTGATATCCTGCATCTCCCTTTAAAAGATGCCACTGTCAATAATACATGCAGGCTGCCCCTAAGTCATCTCTGTACACATGGGCCTCTGTAGTCAATCAGCAGCACATTCACACTTCGCACTGCAAGCAAGGTGATGTGCAGACAGTACAAAGTTTGCATCTATCATGTGGACTGGGCTCGGAATATTCGCACATTGCGATCCCCATGCTTACTAATGGGCCTTACTGATTTCCGAGCCAAAGATTTTGTCTTTTGTAAGCTGTAACTGACAAATTAGAATAAAATTTGTTTTCTTAGAAATGCACTATGTAACCTCCAACCACACAGCTCAATTGACCCTGACAAATAAAATTGCCTGGTAAGATAATGAAGCAGTCAAACAGATTAAAGCAGCATTACATTACAGCAAATCTCAGCTCATGAATACAGGGCGGCCAAAGGAACAAATCAGGGTCAAGTGAGATTACTCATTACCATGGTATCATGCTCTTCATTTTGTGCGTCAGTGTAAAATGAGTGATATCAAAACAACAGCATGTTCTATATTTCTCCACATTCTAATTCTTATTGAAGTTGTCCGCTTCAATGGTGCATTGACAACAGAAATGATGATTAAAAATGGGATGGAAAACTAACCAAGGCATCACAGTCGGTTCTAGAACTTTCTAAGTGCCAGTGAGCAGTAATAGTGAAGATAGCTTCCCAAGTCAGAACTACC